>NW_027635595.1:0-44975 GCF_903797595.1 Erithacus rubecula | reverse complement strand
AACAAACTTTGTCACACTCCCTGCTTTGAGGTGTGGAACTGCATAAAAGCAGTTCCCTCTTGGAGCCAGACACACAAATATAAACACAGGATCCTGTACAGAAAACACTCTGGTAGTGTTTTGTTACTCAGAGTAACAAATTTGCTCCGAGGAGGGGGGAAAGTGTTAATAATTCAACAAGTTTTTTCCTTCCTATTTCTTGAATCTCCCTAATTACATTTTGGGTTAAATGACAAACTCCCTCATTTCTAGTCTTTGGAAAAGTAGTTTAAAGGATATCTAAATTTTCTGCATAATAAAAATAAAATAATATATACAATTCTATCATATTAATTTCTTTTTTTTCAATCAATATTAAAAAAACTACTGATGTAAATAGAGGTTTTATCACTCCACATTAAGAAAACTCATGTATATTTACCATTAAAAATTAATTGCAATAATCAATGTCTAAGAAGAGTTGTTGTCCCTGTTACTGTAAAAGATCAAGTATAAATTTTTTCTCCAAATAGAAGTTTAGTGGTGATTTTCCAATTTGATTTCCGCTGACCACAGATGCAGAATAAACCAACGCAGCAGGATAAATAATTGGGGCTGTTTCTCTACAGACAGATAAAGACTCATGATCATTAACAGTAAACAATAACTGCCAACAATAAACATTTAATGATACTCATAAAAATAATTGGCCATTGTGAAGCTCAACAAATTTAGGACAATTTCACATTAAATTGGTGGTTGTGCATTGAAGAAGACAGTATTTCACTGAAGGACAGCAAGTGATAAAACAGCCACTATCTCCTGATTCTGGCTGTTTAAAAAGACATTTCTGAAACTGAGCATTCTGATTTTTTCCTCCTGCATATTCTCCAAGGGATCACCTTGCCTTGCTCAAAAACTTAATGGACACTACACTGGCACAAATGTTGTGCAAATAAAGCAGAACAAGTGCATTTTATAATTGCTGATTTTGCAACAAGGGAAAACTACAACTAATGCTCTGTCCAGGGAGCAATTTTGCTCAGTTTTCATCAGTAAGTGTGGTCCTCAAAGAAAGAAATTGCTTTTCTCCTTTCAATCCGCAAAATCCATGGAGCAGATGGGTGGAAGCCGATTGTTTCCCTGAGAACATGTTTGCACTAAACACTGGACTGGCTCTGTGTACATCACAATCAGACCAAAGATTCAGATTCAGGGCAGGACTCAATAATTTGTCAGCCCCAGTCATCTGAATATCCCACAGCTGCTATAAAATCCACAGAAACATACTTTTTAAAGGGGAAATAAGAAGGGCTGAATTTTTAACCTTAACATTTTTTAAGCCAAGAGATGCCAGAGCAAGAAAATAATTAAGCACATCTAGCTCATAATATAGTCAGCCACTGGATCATACATAAATTGATTTAAGATTTCTAATGATCAACTGCTAAAAACCATCATTCAAATGTGGTTTCAAAAACACATCTTCAACTAACTTGGCTTACTTTTCTGAAATCCACTGGATGCAACTAAATTTAAAAGGCAGAATGCAATTTTGTCCCTGGTCTGAAAGCTACGAAATTCTCTGGAGTTCTGTGGCCATGAATTAAATCAATTAATGAAATAAAAAAAGAACAGAAACTTATGTACAAATGTAGAGAAAAATGAGATGCTCCTTAAATGGCAGCATTGACTTCATCCATACCAATTTTTAGATAAATGACAAGAACTGGAGAAGGAAAGTGAGGAGAAAACATTGCTTACATTTAGTTTCAGTTAAGGTACACCTAAAATGAGAGTTAATTACTGTATAAAAATAACTCTCATGTTGGAAGTCTCAACTCAAATGAAGTGCTAGAAATTAAAGTACCTAAAGTCACTGCAATTTTAATATATTTTCATTTGACTGCTGCAGTATTGCTCTTAAAATTAATCAGCATCTCTTAATCTTTTGGAATGGCAATTTCTTTAAGCATCTGCTATCATATTATCAAGGTCTTGAAGCATTTTCGAGCCTTATTGATCATTACTTGGCACATCAAAACTCTGATCCTGTGGATATTTAAGTTTTAAGTGTACTCAGGAGAGAAATCTGGTAACAGTAGTTGACATCTGCATTTGTCCACAAGAGGAGCAACCTCCCCAGACTCTTTGCTCCATAGCAAACAAACTTTATTTTGACAAATCAGGCTATCTTAAAAGAGGAACATGACAAAATCTAAGTATAGTGTCACAAAAACCAGACTGATAATTCAGCTGAATTTAAGCAATGGAATCTCAAAAGTGATTTTTACATCTTAAAACAAAAGGAAAATAACTGCATTATAAAAGAAATCTTATTTTCTCCTGGTCCAACACTCTTAAGACCCTTATGTTCCAGAAGAATCTGGTGTAAATAACAGAACATCTCAGATTACAGAACTACGGTGAAATCAGTTTCTTTTCTATGTGGACTCAGCAGACTAATTTGTCAAGGACGTTCCCAGGGTGGTAATAGTGCTTGGCAGTAATATGTGTCTGTAAAATTCCAGCAGAGCAAATAGCTGGAATAAGTGTCAAGAAAACTCAGTTATCTGCTGTACTAATAACCACAAGTCTGTACACATCATGCTGAGCCAACCTCCAGAAGGAACAATGTCATTACCTTAAAATTTCAGGTTGGCTTGATGAGCTGTTTATTCCAATTAACACAGAAGGAAATTGCTGGGTAACTACCACCCTCATTTGCAAAGTCTGTCTAATGTTCACACTATGATGAGTTCAGAAACATACTTTTCTTTTGAGCATCCCTACATTTAAAGCAACGTTAAATCACATATGGCAAGTAGAAATTTCATCTCTTCATCCCGTAATCATAGACAGAAATAAATTTCTGAAGAGTGCTCACACATCCAATAGAAAAAATTAAACACCTGAAACTGCCTCTGATCAGAGAATAAGTTGCATTTTTATTCTAAAAATGCTGCCAAAATTCTGCTTCAATGTATGAAGTCTAGATCCCTAGTCATGCAGCTAAGGGAATGAGCAAAACACTATAAAATGGTGTCTTGCAAAAAGAATGAAATGGTCACTTCTGTCTTCTCAATATTTGTTTTTCTAAGGATTAATGAAATTGGTGGTACCTGCTGTGTATGACATTCTCTATGAATAAGTATTTATAACTATATACAAACTTTTATAAATTAATATAATTTTGTGTTTACAACTTATTTCACAGGATATTGCATTAGAAAAGCTGACTCTCATTTTCAATTAATATAGTAGAACACTAATTTATTGATCTACATTGTGTTACTGGTTCTTTTTCCTATTTAAAATTTTGAAAATTATTCCAAAGAATTTTCAAAACATTCAATACAAAAAAATTTCTTTGTGCTAAGATGTAAGGTGTGCACTATCAAAGGTTTCATTCCATGTGCTTACAAGCTGAGCCTTGATCCAATTAGAGGTGGAAAGATGTGTTTGTTGCAATGGAAAGATCTGAATTATGAAACCCTTAACACAAGGGAAATGTTCACAGAAAAATTAGAAGTCCTTGCTGAGCCAAGACAGATAGAGGAGATCATTTTATTCAATAGATGGAAAAGCTCAGGTCACAATAGTGATAATTTTTTCTCAAGAGCAGCATCCATTGAAAGAACAGTCTGAAGGTGGAATAAGGTTAACACTTTCCAAAATGAGAAACCCCCTCAAATCTGACCTAGATTATGTCATCATCCACACTTATCATCAACAATTTTGGAAATGGTATCTAAAATTGTGAATCCTAAATTTTGAGCTGATTTACTGATCCTTTTGTTTTAACAATTTCCCAAATTTTTTCCTTTTTTTTTTTTTTTTTTTTTTTTTTTTTTTTTCCATTTTAAGCAGTAGGGAGAAATTAGAAATTAACAACTCGGGATTCTTTTTCTTAAACTTGAAAATTAAGGCAATGAAGTTTATTCATGCCTAAAACACAGAAGGTAACATTTCAGTCTAGATAAAGGAATTGGATACACACAAACAACTACATCTATGGAAATTATTCTGGAAGCTGGATGGCCCATGAACACTGAGACATGCCTCATATCAAAGTTTTCAATTCAACTAAGGGTGCAAATGACTACAGTGTTCTTGTGACTTCAAAATTTATGTCTGAAAAATCACATTGGAGCAAATTTTAGATCAAGATAACCTCTCACTGAATTTATCCAAAATATTTAGATAAGGTGAAGCGATCATGTTGCAGAAATATTTCTGATTTTTAGGAAAAAGAATACAGTCATATTCAGTGATGTTTTAAAAAAAACATGGGCACCCTACATTCACATTACTGCATGGTAAACAACATTTCTCTTAATCTTCAGTATCTCTCCAAGTACTAATTGCAGGATGAAATCACCAAAATGAAAAATACTGTATAAGAACTGGTATTCTCACACACATATGGGATACCTGTGTCTGCTTCAGAGAAATTCATCCTGAGTTTTGTACAGCCCCTGTCAGTACCAGAAACATTAGGTAACCACTGAACCATCTCATATGTTCTCTCAAACACTGGTTTATGCTTCCATATTGCATTGGTTTATGCTTCCAATAAATATCAGAAGGAGTGGAAATCAACAGCAAGAGGTGGCATAATTAGATGAGAACAACAGTATTGTTGGCACATGAGAAATTAAAGAAATATTGGTTACCCAAAAGATCTGAAACGTGCACCTTATCTAGTGCAACTTCCATATGGATGCTTTGAAACAAACACTGTAATATGTAACTGCTAATTTTTAAATCCTGTAGATGTGAAATCCTCAACCTCCCTCTACAGAGTAATCAACTGAGAAGTATTTACTATTAAGGTTTTATACCATGGCCTTATTGCTCACAATGTTTCCTCCCAGCAAACATACTGGTTGCATGAATACCTAAACTCAATATATCCCCCACCACTTGTAAACTGTTACAAAGAGAAACTGTTTGTTTTCTGTTCTAATTGTTGACATTACATGTTACCAGTAGTAGAATGAACACGGAATAAGGTTTTACACAGCAAAATAAAGAATGCACATACACAGTAAACCCTGGATCCCAGCCCTGAAATCTTACTTTATGCTCATTTCTTTGGCTTTGGGAAGACATTATGACAGCCTGTAGCTTACCAGAAATAAAACATTGACACAGACAATCCTAGTTTAAGCAGCTGTTCTGAAGATGCAGAAGAAGATTTAGAATGTTCCCTGGACAAGCAGCCTTAAAATTACTCTCACAGATGAATAAGCATCAATACAAACCACACTGTTACAAACCTTGTACTTCTATATAACAGATAATGAAAAAACATCTGTCCATTGTGGTTATTTGCCAAGCAGCCAGCCCAGCATACCATTTTACTACCTGTATTTAAGATATTCTACTTATAAACAGTTTCATTAACTGTTTTCATTCTGTCTGCCCATGCTGATTTTAAACTTCACCATTTAACCCACCACTTTCAAAGTCAGTCATGTACATAACAAGATTAATTCCTGAAAGTATAACTGCGTTTATCTTTTGGATTTGGAGGGGGAAAAAAAAAAAAAAAAAAAAAAAAAAAAAAAAAAAAAAAAAAAAAAAAAAAAAAAAAAAGAGCTTTAAATCAGTGAAAATTAGTGCTAACATTTTACTCTGTAAGAATTTCTCAAGTTAAGCATAATAGTTGTATGGATTTTTAATGATCAATATCCAATTCCAGTCCTAGCTGTCTTTTAGCTGTCAGAAGCCAGTGGGTATTAAGAGATAAATTGTACTCAGCACTACTTTAGTCCAACAAATAACATGAAGAATATGCTTGCAATTAAAATTCACACAATGGAGTATTTTAAGTGGACACATTTTAATATCAGTAGCAGCACATGTCGATGAGGAAAAATACACAATGGCATGGTACTCTGCTGTATTATGCAAATGGATGCAGCAAAGGTCAAAGCTTATCTCAATCTCATAATAATGTAGTCTGCAGAGAATAATTAATTTACAGTGTGCTTTCTTATATTGTGCACCACTTCACTAAAGGCCATTTTATTTTGGAATTTTCTTTTTTTTTTATGTTGCAGAGAAAAATAATACCAAATGTTTTCCATTTTCTCTTTGGGGACCAGAGGGGAAGGGAAGGCACAGTTCTTTATTTTCCATAGCAACACAAAGCTAAAATTAAGCTCTAAAATACCGTCTTTTAATTGCTAAAATGCTGTTAAATTTGGGTGTTTAGGGATGAGATTTCCCTGCCCAACAGCTGCCTTACATTACATGAGCATAAGTGTTTGAACAATTTCCATGAAGCAAGTGGTTCTATAAGGATTCCATTATACTACAGAGTTTCCTACAGAGGATTACAGTTTAGATGTATTATATACTTGTAAATCTCTGAAGCTCTGTGCTGGGGATGGGAAATGTCATCCAGAGCAGAGAGGTTATGAAGTTGGAAGTATAAAAAGCCAAGATGCTAACCTGCATCTGTGGTGCTGGGTAGGAAGTGGGAAACTGGTGTTCTGTAAATTCTGATTTTTCACTGTAAACCCCATCTCCTCCATACACTGGTCCAGCTCTATTTTCCTCTGTCTGCCAAAAAGGACAATTTTTCAGCTTTGTAAGAAAAATACTCTTCAAGAGCTGATGTTCAGAACAGCCCATGCTATGTTTTGCAAATACTTTTCCACACTTATCTTTAAATACACATTACCCATAGAGAGTTTTAAAAAGAGTGGTCCTCCCACATAAGCCTCCAGAGTGCAGAACTCTAAGCAATAGGATGAGATGTTTGTGTTCTTTCAAATCTGAGGGATCTTATTCCTTACTCTCAAATATTTGTACTGTCTTGTCATTTGGAGCTGGAAGCTAAATACAGCTGTTTGGGAATCAGATGGGGTCACACTGCAGAGATGAGAGAAAACCACCATGACCAAGAAGTAATGTTTTACACAACTGGATTATACAATTAACTGAGGGTTAATTGGTCCCACAGGATGTCTGACATTCATCAGGAAGTTTTTTTTTAGTGCATTTTTCCTTGGATTTTCTAGGAAGCTGCATGCTTGTGGTTGTTTCAAGGGAACCTGAACAATACGATCTCTGTGTGATCCAGAGGACTCTAAAGCTCATCCCCTGCTGTTTGCCCAGTCAGAACAACCCTTGTGTGGTTTTTATCTCCTTTACCTGAGAAACTTGCACACAGGCAAGCCCCTTTCTCCATCCCTAGAAGTCATCTGTCACTCTAACCTCAAGTGTTCATCACAGGATGCAGAACTAGACCAGTGGCAATGCAATCCAAGCTAACACAGGGCCAGTTGTCCTTATGTCACTCACCTTTACACACTCCAAATTAAACACCAGCAATTTCCAGGGAAGGTGGAAATGCTGCAGAGTAGTTAATGTTGACAGTAGTTGCTAAAAGGTCATTTGGAGACATTCATTAGTTGTTTGCTGTAGCACAGTCATTATTATTGGCAGCAGAAATTGGCAGAAAGCACTGTTATTGTCAGAAAGCATTAAAAGAGTGTCATTTGTCAATATGTGCTCTCCTGTAGAGCAGCAGCAGGCTAAGAGAACTCCATCTTTCAATTTAAATAGGAAAAAAAAAAAAAGCATAAATAGCCTCATATGCTTTTATCTGAATTTCCTGCTACCTGCACTGAAAATATCTGCATCAGCCCACTATCCTATCTGGGAGAAGAAAAGCAGAAAACATGCAGAAGGATTTTATCCTAAATTTTAGTTTCTAGGATTCTGCTATGAGTTTTTCCAGAATGAAGAATCTCTGTGATTATCCACCTGTCAGTCAGGCATATTTAGTAGTAATTCTATTTCTGAGCATAGATACTTAAATGCTGCTACGTAAATGAACTCAGATCTGTTTGCCCTTTATTTATAAGGGTCAAAAGATGTTAAGATTCAAGATTGTCTCTCCCCACCCCCCCTTTTTTTTTATTTGAGCAAATGTAACCATAATACATTAAAGACTTGGAATATGGAAGTAAAGTATAAATCCAAGTTATGTCTCTTTATAATTTTCCATTACAGCAGTCCAATAATGGAATTAATAAAACTTTCATTTTAACACTGTCAAGTTACATTAAAAAGCATTATTTAGCTCTCCCCAAGCCTACACTCTAATAAATGTCAAGTTCCCAATTATTAGGTATTTAAATATTTGTACAAAGAGCCTTTAATAATGAGAATACACACTGCAGATATGTGTGCTGTTGTACTATTAAACTGAGATAAATAACCTGGGACAATTATTCCCAGTCTTAATAAAGCTGATTTTCTAATCAAATGTCAATAAAATGACTTGTTTTTAATATGAACACAATTGCATTAATAACTTAGAATTATTAAATAATAACTTTCAGAATGAACACAGAAGCATTGTTAATTGTTTTTATGACACCCTTCATTCTCCTACTGGCTTCCTTCATCTTAAGCACTCAGAATCCTTTTCATTCAGTAAAGAAGTCAAAGGTTGGCACTTCACTTGGATTTCCTTTTTTGTCCCTGTCACAGGAGAAGTGACAAGCAAGAAGATGGGAGAGATAACAGAAGAAAGGGAATATTTATAGGACAGGATCTTTCATTGCTCACCAGCCAGGTCTGTTTTCAATTAGATTGTCCCAACACTTTTCTGCAAGAGAGAAGATGAGCAAATTCCTGCAGTACACTTTCCTGGCTCAGTCCTTCATTTGACTGTCTGCTGGATTCATTCAGTTTTCTAGGAGAACTTCAAAAACTGAAAGCCAGTGTAATACCATGGGACAGGAATTGCAAAGCAACTAAATGGAAACTGGCAATTGCAGAAGTGTTGATGCAAATCTTATGTCTTCAGGGCTGCTGACAGCTTTGAGTACTAATTTTGACCTTGACCATAATTCTTTTCCTAATTCAAGAGCTTTCCTTTTTATTCTATTCATTAACAATGAAATTGAATTTTTAAATGAATTTACATAGTGAAAGAGGGGGACATGTTTCACTTCAAAGATTTACATATTCTTAAGGGCCTTGCTCATGTACCCTGTTGGTGAATCACCAAGGAAAAGATGGTTACTGTGTTACAAAAGCAATAAAACGTGCAATTTACTGAAACACTAGCTGAAAATATTATCCATGGAAGAATGAGTCTGATTAGCTAACAGCAACAGATAGGTTTATGATTGCAAGTTTTATGACTATTTGATAACATAAAACACTTTTCTCAAAAGGAAGTTGCAGCACTTAATGCATTTGCTGAGCTTAGTGTTGTCAGCACTACAAATCACTCAACAAGTTGCACTCCTCAGAAATAAAATCTGCACTGCATGGTTAGAAATTTAAATTACTTGAAAGATAATTCCTGATTTTCAATATCTAGTCCAAAGAACACTTATTCCTACAGTCAAAGGCACTTATTGCTGATAAAAGTATAAATAGTATCATCAGTTACTTACATTTAATAATGGCTATAACTGATATGGAGCAAGTTGTTCCTTACATTTAAAATCAGCAAAAGATGATAATCTTTGATGATGGGTTTCAATTACACTTGCAAGATGCAGTAATACAAGACAACTAGACAATACACTTGGCTGACTGTTTTTTATAACATTTCCCTGGTTGGAAATTTTTAAAAGTATGTTTTTTTAGACTTTTCTCAGCTTTGGGGCAGACCAAATTATTCAGTTGCTTCAATATATCCACAAATCACATTTTCTCAGTGTTTGGTTCAAGCTCTGTTGTGTTGATTCTATCAGAAACAAATATTAATGGAAAGCCACAATCACGCTTGCACTGAAAGGAAATCTCTAGGCACAACATCCTAGAACTGTCATACAGCTCCCAATGAAGAGTGAGTCCTTGACTTCAGGAATAATATTTGTTATTACTCTATTATTGCTATTTTAAAGTCTGCTATTTATTTGGGGACTAGTATTATGCCATGTCAAAGAACTTACTGACAAGACAGTGTTTGATGCTAGAATGAACTCAAAAGAAATGAGAATTAGTGCAGCATCATCTCCAAAAGTACCTATTTGACTTGATCTATATTAAGGAAAAATTAAGCAGAATGCAGATCAGTAGGTGGTGGCAGATCAGAATTATCCAAGTACTAAAGAAAAAGCAATGTAAAAAAATAACCCAGCAGCCAATTTAGTAGAAATGACAGGATAACCTTTCCTAGGTATGTGGTCTGAAGTTTCATTAAGGCAGAAGTTCCCAGGCTGTTTTCAGTGGAGATGCAGGTATTGAGGCTGCAGATGTTCCACAGACAGCTCATTAGTCACACAGTGACTCCATTCACCAGGCTCCTTCCAGCTGAGAAACTCAAAAGACATACAACAAAAAAATACTAAAAAGTGTGTTAATGATGTCACATTTGCCTATGAGCAATCTTCATTGTCACAGAGAGGCCTCTGTGTCAAAGGATCTCCTCAGAGAGACAAGAAGTCTCCCTAGAACAACCTCTGTGACAAGCAGGGCTCATCCTGCAGAAGTGTTCAGCAGCCACTTCCAGCTGCTCCGTTTGCCTCACGGGAAGATCTCCCTCCAGCCATATGGGAGCACCCGTTCCCTCAATCTGCTTCTCTCCATCTCCCCTGCACTAACTGCTCATCTCCTAACGCTGACATCAGTCCTATCCCACTCACTCAGCACCTGCCTAACAAAGGCAAACAGCAGCCACAAATTTCCTCTTTAAACTCTCACACTCCAAGGCTCATGCAGGGCACTATGAATGACTTCCTAATTTTTTTAAATCTTGAAAGAGCACAATAAGACATGCAAATGAAGGCTGTAGAACTTTGGAGTGCCTGATTTTGGAACGATGAGCTACATCTGAAGAAGTTTGACAAGATTCTTTTGTTAGCCTGAATTGTGTTTAATAAAGTATTTAAAAAGTCAGATTCTTCTCAAATTCATCACAGTTTTATCTTACAATGCTCTGGTCTGTCTGACACACAAATCTGCACATTAATTAGTTCTCCAAGAGAACTACACGGACACAAGATTTCTGTCTAAATAAAGACCCCTTCCAAGCTGTTTTTCCTGCTTCTGTTGCAAACAACAGATAATTAGCCCGTAACTGCAGCTGCTTGCATGTTGTCTGGTCTATTTGCATATCTTTGAAACTATTATGCCCAATTAGTAGTTTGGATTGTTTTTCCCTTCTAGCAGTAAGAAGGGAAGAATCTCTTTAAAAATGGGATTTCTCTTAGGCTTTCCACTGAATATGCCACTCAACCACCCTTAGGCCACAGCTATGAGGTAAAAAGCTGTACCTTAATAAACCAGTTGCTGTTTTTCCTTGTACCTATTAGTCTGCACTCCATTGTACTGATACACAGAAGTATCAGTGAATATCAGTAAATCAGTAAATGGTTACAGATTGAATTTACATTTATAATTTTATCTTGCTTTACTTGCATTTTACCTATTTCAGAGGAACACAGTTTACCCAAATATCTACAGTTAATGCAGCATACAAATTTGGCTGCCTTTACCTGTATCCAAGACCACCTTGTTAATCTTCAGCCCAGCACTTGCAAACATAATTCATTTAGAGAACTTCTACTTACATGGGATGTTCATGGATTTGTGTTGTGTCCTAATGCACTGTTTTAAAAGTGAATTCTTTTATTGCAGTACATTTTTGAAAAAACTTGCTGCATCAGAACCACAAAAATTTCACAGAAGGTAAAAATCAATATAAATCTTGATTGCCTGTAAACAAGATGGAATGACAGATCACTTGCACTCTGGCATTTCTGGCTGAAAAGGAGCTTAGGAAACACATAGCGTGGTAATGACACAGGAGGGAAGAAAAGTAATCTGTCCATTATTACAAGTACCAAAAGAGCAGAAAGATAAACCAGGTCAGTGTCAACATCATATAACCTTCTCAAGCAATATTAACAGATACTGTTTTCTACCTTAAAAATACAACCCTTAAAGGAAGGGTTGTGTCCCACTTCTGCAGCTCAAAACTTCAGTTTAGAAAATTCTAGTCTCAATTCCAATTTAAGAACCTGTTTTTGGTACTGGCTGCAGCAAATCTCTGTGCCTCATTTAAACAATTCTGCCATTAAGTGTTTGGATTGAGCACTCTGCACAATTAAATACCAGTGGCTTTATGGTGGGAAACCTCTTGCTACAGTGAATGCAGCAGCCCATCTCATTGCCATGCCATCCTCTCATTCCCTACACCATGCATAAAAAGAAAAACTATTTCTATACTATCCCAAATGCACATGACAGCACAAATACAGTGGTTTCAGCTTTACAGTATCCATTACAATTAATTATCCAAAAGTCCTTGGCATAAACTGTGAAAAGCCCTTTCTTTTTGAATAAATGGACTCCATCAAAATTCTACAGGCACCTGAACTGACTGCAAATGAACACAAATATTCGCTGGCATTTTGTTACAAAGGCCTTTTCTCCATCAAGTTGTCTGACACAAGATTTTACTGCCCTAGATTTCTAGTATAGCAAAGAACATAACACACTTGCTAGCAGATAAAGCTAAGAATGTGTGCTTTATGATATTTCAAGAGATAAGGCAAATAACAGTAGAAAATATTAATGTTTTATGTAATTTTTTTGCCTTCATAACATCAGTAGAGCTATTTCACCATCACTCAGTTTATTCAGTGTCAATTAGATTGCTCACTACACTATCATAAATTAAGTAACAAATGAGAAATTTCCCAGAACTTCTGATAATACAAAAAGAGAAAGAACATCCAAGGAGTCTACAGGCTAGAAATTTCTAAGTGGAAGGGACAAACTAAATTAGTGTGTAAAACCTACCTAAGCACTAAAGTTCCGTTTAGTTAGAAGGCTACTGAGTTGACAAAAGCTCAAAACATAGTAATGAATTCCTTCTCCCTTCAGGAGTGGAATAGCAGAAAAGAAAATCAGCATTCTACCATTTCAGTTCTGTGTTAAATCCTGTCTTTTTGACATCTCATTTGTCAAGGTTAATATTTGCCTTTCATTGTCCCTAAATAAATTCTGCTTATTATAGTTACTAAAGTTACCTACCTGGCATTTTACAGTAGACTCAGCATTCACTCTGTTATGAACTCTGAATTGTACATATTTTAAACTCTCTCCTTCCTCTGGGTGACATTATTTCTGTAACAATGGCTATTTTAGATGTCTATTTTGGGATGGGCCTATATTAAAGCTACTGCAAAAAGGTTGTCATTAAAATACAAATGCAGAAGAACTATACTCCTCAGATTGCTTCATCCTGTTCCACAGCACTTACATTTGTATTGATTTTATAATGAATGCACACGAGATGGGAAGTGCTGACTTTTCTTGCTCTGCCATGTCTGTTGCTGCTTTTCTAAGTGAGGTTGCTGCTTTTCTAAGTGAGGTGCACTGTCTCACTGAACTACTACAAAAGAAAAACTAACAATAGGGGAATAAATTTCTCTTACAGCATAACAATTATAGAGCTTCTCTCTTCAGGAACTAGGTGAAACTAGTTTAGTGAACTAAAAAAAAAAAAAAGTGACACCTGTGATTTAATATTTTCTAGAATGCACAGCTTTGAAGAAATGGCAGTTTGGAACACTGGTAAAATATTGACTGAAGCACCACAAGCAAGCATGTTCCTATTCCTTCACCCTCAGCATACAGAGATTCCATGGATTGTATTGTGTAAAATTCTCCAAGTGATGATGGTAATGAGTTAGGCTGAAATAAGGTACTAAAACACTGCCAGTCAGTAGTTTGAGAAGTTTTCCTAGGACACTAGTGCCATTTTCTTAGATGTGAGACCTCTTGAAGATGTCATTTAAAGATAAGATCTGGACCATTACCTGGCACTGGGAAGATGGAGATGGTAGTTCAGTACCAGTGTAAGCCCAGCTCAGAATGCCAAAGGAGAGCAATGCTGAATTCACACTTCAACACTGACCTTAAACAAATAAATTATGTAAATAAGACACTTTGCCAAAGGCAATGCACAAGGCAAATTGTCATAATTGTCTTGTTTCTCAACAATTAGTTCACCTAATGTGTTTTATACGACCAGTAATACCATTTGCCACAAGACAATTAGTACCAAGTGACTGACAGAATGTCAAAGCTTGTTCCCAGGGACTGTTTCCTATTTGCTTAGCCCATTTCAGAGCAGACTGCAGGCAGAGAAGGGACAGTAAAATCACATTGAAATGTATGCAGACAAAAAACCTTTAAATATTACACTTTAGCTCTTGAAATGTTTATTTGTACAGTACATCAAATTAGAAGAAATTTCAGCAGCTGTGCAATCCACAAAAAAACAAAAAAAAATTTAAAAAAAAGGAAAAAATACTATTACCTGAAAATATGGTGTTTTGCTAGGAGGAGTTATGACTAAAACAAAAAAAAAAAACCACCTTTTGTGCTTGACACATGAACCCTTATGAATTTTCCATGAAGAGGTGAAAGATTTCCTGAGTTAGTATTTACTTACTTATTTAACTTTACTTACTTTACTTTACTTACTTAATCCAAGCCTGTTTACAGACAGTACTTGAGAATATCATGACCAAAAAAAGCCAGGCCACAATATAATGTATGCCAAGGGCATATGCCTAGGGCTGTTTATAACTAGAAATCTGCTTAATACCAAACCAAGTGGGAGGTTTGAACCTGTCCATGGATACAGAAGGTTTTTTGTAAGGATGTGACAGTAGCTTTCTTTCTGTCTCCAATTCAGCAATATTCTTAAACTTTGTGGGGAAGAAGAAATAGAAATAGTGTAGCTGCATGAAATCTGCAATGACAAATGAAAAAGTATCATACTGCTGTTGCCCATTCAAGTACTTCACTTGAATCAGTTACAGATTAAACTTCTTTACA
Organism: Erithacus rubecula; assembly: GCF_903797595.1. Classification (NCBI taxonomy): domain Eukaryota; kingdom Metazoa; phylum Chordata; class Aves; order Passeriformes; family Muscicapidae; genus Erithacus; species Erithacus rubecula. The sequence goes on along the minus strand of NW_027635595.1, from coordinate 30,158 downwards.
AATTTACCTGTGGCTGAGTTTAGAATTAAGTACCTTGGATATAGATAGCAGTAGAGTTGGGTCAAAATATACTTAGTGCCTTATTATTTTATCTATCCCTCTACCTGGGTTTTTAATACCTTCAGCACACAATTTAAATTGCAAAGACAAGGCTAATTGGACATCACTGAAAGTAAAAAAAACATTACAGTCTTCTGAAAATAACTCTCAAAGGCTTTAATTTCAAAGAGGCTTTCCTCCTTTTCAAGAGGAGCAGTCCCCTGCCAACTTCCTCATAAGAACAGGCCAGTTTAAATAAGCCACAAAAGCACAGCAAGCAGAAACAGAGGCTGCTCCCTTACACCAGCCAACCCAGCTGTTACACACCTGGGGCTGGTCCCTGGCCAGAGCCCCGAGCTGGGAAACAGAAAGCATTACAGAGCGTGCTGAAATGCAGTGCAATCACCTTGGAATAGGATCCACAACTGACAGGGAGATGGAACTACAAAACACACTGAAAAGTCTGGAAAATCTATGACAACAATTGCTGCAGTGATTTTAAATTTGGTTAAGTAGCACTTCTCTGTTGTAAGCAGGCCCCATGATACATAATGCTGTGATACTCTGCCCAAAATTTAATTGGTCTTTAGTAAATCTTCCATTGTTTTCTAGATAATATGGTTCTCAGCACTACTGTGACAAGAAAGAAGCTTACATCTAAACTTGTTCTTTCTATACCACTTTAGACAAGTTCTCAGCAAGTCTATTTTCAACTGCAGTTGCAGAGAAGGAAAGAGAATACACCATTACAATCTTCCCCAGGTTCCAAACTAAGGAGATTTCACAACTGAAATGCTATTCAAGCAAATTATATCCTTCTTTCAACTTACTTGAAAAGAGCTTCCAAGATAACTTATTTCATAGATAAAAATTGTTGCAGTAAAACTGATTAAGATGTATTACATTATTTATAGTTCAAAGTTATCTCTGCTTCAGGCAAGGTATTTATACCTTTCATCAGGATTAACTATTTTTACCAAGAATTTTTTAAACGTGTGTCACTCCATTTTAATTCAATCCATTACACCTGTAAGTCTATTTTGGAGAGATTGCTGAGGATTTATTTCACAATAGATGAGCTTAATGTGTATTTCAGTGGGAGACAGGATGGGTGCTTGGAGAGATATGGAGAGATGATCCATGCATTAGTCTCCTAACAGAAGAATTTAGTATTAAAAGAGAGAGACATGAAACGTACACACTGGCGGGACCAAACCTGCCTGACTACAAAAACCTTTCAGGGAGTTGTAAAGAGTGATAAGGTCACCCCTGAGTCTCCTTTTCTCCAGGCTGAACAACCCCAGCTCCCTCAGCCATTCCTCACAGGGCTTGTGCTCCAAGCCCCTCCTCAGCCTTATTGCCTCCTCCAGACACGCTCAAGCATCTCAACATCCTCCCTAAACTGAGGGGCCCAGAACTGGAGAACACGATTTTAGACAGTGCTCTTTGGGCTGGTATGGTCAAGAACTGCTTTTCCCTCTCCAAGACTCAAGAACTGCAGGATGAGTAAAGCCTGAATGGACAAACTTGCATTTCCCATGTTACATGGTAATTCTTACATACTCTGAGAAGTGTTGAATAAAGCAGGGAAAAGATACCAGAAAAACATCCTCTCCTGACATGGTCTATGATCGGCAGGTAAGAAAAAAAAGTCAGTTTTCAAAATAGAAAAAGAATGTTTGCATTGAAGAATTCCCTAAATCTGCCTGAGAATGTTGCACTTCAGAACAGGCAACAAAGCAAGATACGGATCCGAAAGAAACTTAGCTTAGAGTTGAGAATAAAAATACAGAAACACATATGACAACTACTAACCCATTTTATACACTCAATGGCTATGACTCAGTAACTTCTTATTCAAGTTGTGCAAGTTTTCATTCATTTTTTTCACATTTATTTGTAAGTAAGTCTGTACAAATAATGTAAGAAAAAGCATGACGTACAGTTAATACTGTCTAAAGAGTGTTGTTAAATACAGGCAGAATCAAATCCTGTCAAACCATATCAAGCATTTTCTGAAGCAATCTGACTTATCTGCAGATAAGTCTCTGACTGGAAGGAAGAGTAGAAAAACCAGAACAAATGTAAAAAAGACAGGACTGATATAGCAGAACAAGTGGCATGTGGAAGAGAGAGCACAACTGGTCAAAATATTCTGGCCTTGGTACACACTATGGAACAAGAAACCAGAGCTATGAAGATCTTCATGTGCAGCTATCAGGATTTTGAAAATGTGTGGTTTTGTAAGGCTGCCAAGTAATGGAAACAATAGGCTGATTCTGTAACTGGGGAGATATTGGCACGGAGAAAGATTATGGAACGGCAAAAAAACACCAAGACACTCTCTTGATTGGTGCAGAAAAAGAGCAAGAAAGAGCAATTTATTGAAAGAAGCCATTGCCTTAAATAAGACAGATTGCTGAAAACAAAATACAGACAGATCACTGGTCAGAGAAAGAGACACCTCGCTCTCCTCCCTGACTTTCTCATGGACCTTGCAGGTGTTTATCTCTGTTATGACTCCTTGTCTTACGTTTACAATAGAGAAAAAGTCTCCAGCTTGGGAAAAATCCTAGCTGGAGCTGGGAAAGTTTCATGGCCTCAGACAAATACTTAGAACTTGAGAAAAAGGCCTAGCTAAATGTGCCTAGGCCTTCAGCAGTGTCCACAATTCCCCCTTTTAGTTTTTAAAAAAGAAAAGAAAGAGAAGTGTTTGTAATCCTCCACAGGGCCCTTTGTCAAAAAGAACAAACACCACCCCTCAGGAGATATGTGGATACCTGAAGAGCCTAGGGAACTCTTCATACCTGGTTCCTTTTAACAAACTTAATTCTAAAACTTAATTCTAATTACAATAACAAAACCCATCACCATTCACCAAACTTATCAAACACTGAAAAATCCACCACTAAGTAATTACTCTAATACAACAATGAAATCAACAGTTCTAACATGAACAGATGAATGTCCATTCTGTGCTTGAACAGGGATCATCTGGTCAGTGTTTTCTCAGGTTGGTGCTTGGTGAGCTGGTCAGCATGTGAAAGCTGAGCTGTGATCACACTCTGCCCCTGGTGCAGGTCAGGGCGGACACCTTGATGGTCAGTAGCAAAGACCCAGGCATGTCTCATCTGGAGCCTGAAATGAGGCAAAGGTGATTCACAATAACTGGATTGGTTAGATCTTTTCTTCCTCTTTTTCCAATCTGGCTGTCCTACAATAGGAACAGCTTCAGGCACAGGCACAGGAAAAGCCTGAGCCTCTCTCATTTGGATATCATCATTGCAAGTTCTCAGCTCTTCCCTTAGAACAAGGGAATAGAGCTCAGAAACATCTGCCCCAGCGCTCCCTCCTCCCATGCCCACTGCAGGAATGAAACCAGCCCCCGCTGCTCCCCCTTTGAAGTGAGGACAAAGCCATCGCTGCTGTCAGCACAGGGTGGGAGCGGTGAAGCAGCTGGAAATGCCGATGGGAGGGGTCCGTTCGTGGGGTCCAGCGCTGGGCTCAGCACCACTCCCAGGTGAACGAATGGAGAAACTGAGGGAAGAAGAGAAGGCAGCCCCACCTCTGCTGAGGCAGAGAAGGGCAGCCCAGACCCTGCTCGGGCGGGCAGGTCGGTCTCCAGCACCGGAGAGAAGGGAGGCTCCGGCAGCAGCTCCTTCTCTGGGGTGGCTGGTGCCGACGGCTCCTCTCAGCAGGCGGGTCACGGTCAGACGGCACCGGGGACGGACGGGCCAGCACCACCCGCACCTTTCCAGGGGGAGGCTCTGCCCCGGCAGGCGGATCGAGCGGCGGCACCGGCACGGTGGAGGGGCCGGCTGACGGCACCTGCTTCTCGGCAGCGACCGGCCCCACAAGTGCAGCAATTCTACCTTTGTTTGTGAATACTTAAGTGTCTTTGACACTTAATTCAATGTAATTCAAAACCAAATCACACTCTTGTAAGATGTTAGACTAGTCTACAGATAATTTAGTTCTTCCCCCAACTCTCCCCTTGACCACTTTCCATTTTTGATCCTATTAGAACTGCTTAGCAGAGGAAGACCTTCTAAATAAACAAATAATAGGAAAAAAACTTCACCTGGAAATCCAATCAAGTGATATTTTTGTAGAGATTAGCTTTTTTCATTCACTACTCTTGGAATTGCTACATTTACAACATCTGTATAGACACAGGACTTCCATATCTGCCTAAGTAAACACTTTGCATTTTTTCTCCACTATATAAGTCAGGGGATGAGTAGGTTACTATTTATGAGATTAATTAAAAACTTCAATTTCAAAGGCACTTTTGTATTAGGTGTCTTAATCCAATTGTCTTTATTGGATTGGAAAATGAAAAATCAAAATGAATTCTCTTGAACACAAATAATAAAAGGAAAAATAAAATTGGTGTGCCCACAGCTCAAGCTAATAACAAAGAACTAGCGGAATCAGTTTAAAAAATTGATTTGTCCCAAGCAGCGCTTGCAGGGGCCTGAATTTCTGTCTGGTACCAGAACTAAAGTTGGTTTGTAGAAATTTCCAGTCTTCCCAGCTTAATTTACTCGTTTTCTTTGAGATTCTTTCTCCCTAGCTAAATTTTGATTCCTTTGAGATGTTCTAGAGACATGCATCTGTCTCATTCCTGGCATGTGTCAATATTTTCATTTCACTTTCAAGACATTCTGTTATGCATGCTTTTTTTTTTTTCCCCCCCATAAATTGATTTTTATCTCCTGAGACTTTTAGTTTTCTTCTTTTAAATACAGGTTTATTCACAGCTATATAAATGGTAGGAATGGTTAATGGCAAGATTGTTGCCCGATGCCCCAAACAGAACACAAACTAACAGAGTTAGTTTATGCGGTGCTTTATTCAGGGCCCGGGGAACCTGCGGACTAGCGTCCAAAGTCAGGATCCCACAGTTCCCTTTTTCCGTCTGGTTTTTATACCTTTTTACAAAGTGGTCTACGTGCAGAAATACACATTCTTCAAAACAATACAGATACATAAATCTTGCAGGTATCATTCTTAAAAGTTATAAATTCTGCATGCTTGTCTTCTCAGAACTATGGGCTACCCCCCTTAATCCCCCTTGCATGTTTGCCCATCACCAGAACCCTTTATTTATTATAATACTTTAGCCTTATCTTGAAAGTTTCTTGATGTTCTATATGCTCTACTAAATCCTTTGATTATTGTTTTCACAGTTCTAAATGTTCTATATGCTCTACTAATTCTTTTCACTATTGTTTCACAAGGTAGGTTCTCAGGGCCTGTCCGAAAACTGCAGTTTTCCAAGCCTTAGCATGACTACTACTATATCTACATTAGTCCTTTTCCTCATTATTTCGGTATCAAGATGATGTTTCTATTTAGGCAATTGTTAGGAAGTTTTAAACATTTACAACAAATGTTGGTAGAAACTTCAGCTTTCTGCAACTAGAATGGAAGAGGAACCTGCTGGCAAAGACTTTACTTGCAATGTACCTGAATATTGCAGTGCAAATTATTTTATTTTCTTGAAACTGTCCATTATATGCCAAAAGATTGAGTGCTGTGGAAATGGGGGTGGACAGGGGAGCGGCTTCACCTGCAGATGCAGGAGGCATTACCCTGAGACCATGGGAGGTGACATGTCCATGGGGTTATTCCACAATAGGTCATGTTTCTTCTTCTTGTTCTCAGTTGGTTCAGGCCTGCTCACATGCAGGGGCATGCTCCTAGACCGTGTTTGTGACTGGACCTTTGCTGATATACAGATACCCCTGGGCATTGTTATGTTTGCCACACCCCTGGGTCTTTGGACAATGACCCTTAAACCATGCAGTTTTAAGTTTGTTATTTTATCCATTAAAGTTCTTTAATTTTCAAGCCAGTCCATCCGTTCAGTCCCTCTTTTTGCTCCACAGACCTCTCAGGCTGGCCAATCCCTGTATTGCTGCCTCAGTGGTGACCATAGTTTTCATTATGCAAAAACAAACAAACAAAAAACCAAACAAGAAGAAAAGCCTTACATGCATTTTTCATTTTCTTTCAACAGAGTATTATAATCATGAATATGACCCAAGTCTTTGCTTGGTCCCAATAACCTCAAAAGTTCTTAGACCTGGAAAAGGGTTTAATTATGTCATTGAATCAAGGTCCCTGCAAACAGGTGACTGGTGTTAAACCTCACTGTGAGTGATGTCCTCATGTTCTGTGAGATGCTGAATTCACTCCAGGGATCTGTGATTAATATGGATCAAATTTTTATTGCTTACAATGCTCTAGGTATGAGCTACGGCTGAAATTCTTCTGCAGTATTTATCAGGACAGCGTGAAGTAATTATAAATCATATGGAAATAGTGGGCCTTGAGAGAAGAAAACTCTCAAGGATCTGTAATGAAAACCAAATCTACAAGCATTTAAAATATTCTCACTGAATTGTTCTGAAAGAGAATCAAATAGCTGTATTGCTGAAACGTTTTGTGCATGAAGAGATTTACTCTCCAAAGGCAGGTTATGCTATTTCTGTATAAAGCCATTCTTATTACCTACAGAGCATCAAAGAATCAATACTATAGATAGTTATTTCCTTGTGTCCTAATTTAAACAAATACTAGTGGAAAGAAGCAGAGAAGTAGATTATCTAATTTTTTGCTTTTAATGGTGTTGGGAATGAAGCATATTTATATTCCTTGAAGAAACTTGTGTCTCGATTAAAACATAAAGAAAGAACATATCCACCAATACAAAAAAATCACATTTGATGTTTAAATTTTGTTAGTGATGGGCTATAGACAAATCTGTAACAGACTTCTCATTGTGCCTCAGATTTGTATTTCCCTTCTGCTCCATTTTCTGGGGGGGGTCATCAGTGTGGTGGTTTGTGGTGCAGAAGACCAGATGCAGGGAATGCTGCCTCTCCTCTGCATGTCTCTGTGCCAGGCTCCAGGAGCAATCTGAGCATCTTCCTTCTTATTCTTAGATTTTCCTCCCTCTTCCTGTGCAATGGCTGCTGCCAGCAGCCACAAATTAGCCCATTAGCCATGCTCTTCTGTGGGGATGATGTCACTGTTCAGGCTGTCTCTCTCACACTTCACAGAGTTTTTCATTTTTACCTTGATGAAAAGGATACTTTCCCTACACTTAGCCAATCACATTCAAGGATCCAGTTGCACAAATTAACTCTCTCTTACACAAATCATACCCCTCTCTGTGCTATGACTGGTCTAAAGTCTTCCTTTTCCCTGTTCATCTTCCTGAACAGAAAAACAGATCCTTGGTTTCAAAGTGTGTCTAGGAGAGAGGTGTTGCTGTTTGATGGTGCTCTGGAAGTGCATTTGGTCTCTTGCATTTGGTGGCTGCGACAATGTGAAACAATGTTGGAGATGGGGCATTGGAGGCAAAGTGATCACCCTTTGTAACTCCTTTTAAAAAGCCAAAAGTGCTGACAACACTCTCAGATAACAGTGCATATGCTTCTGATTTTAACCCTTCCACCATCCTGAAGAAATCCATCCCCTGTCTGAGAGGAGCTGCTGCACTCTGGGGATGTCCTTTCCTTCCTGTGACAAGACTGTCCCCTCCAGCAGAGCTTCTATTCAAGCCTTGAAGAGTAAACGTAGAAAAAAACAGAATAGTCTCCAACAGACCTGACCAGCCCCTGATGCCTTAAGTTTTATCTTTCATATTTGTCAGGCTCTGTACCGAGATAGTATGCAACTCTGAACTTCACATAAAGTGTTAGGGAGCTGGTGACCGGGCCACTTCCTTGCCTGCCCCTGCTGTGGAGGAAGATGCCAGTCAGCACAGGAAATGGGGGCATGCCAAGGCAGACACTGCTCTTCCTGCAAGCCAGAGCTGAGTCCATCTGTGCTCTGCCTCTTGTGTCTGTGTGTTTCTGGGCTCCGTGGAATGCAGCTCGACCCTGTTAAAAGTTCATTTTGGAAAATCATGGTGAATTTTTCCTTTGTCTCTTTTACATTGGTTTCATTTCTTTCTTTCTCTCTTTGGGCAGCATCCATTTCTCGAATCAGCGGAGCCTCTCTCCAGCCTCTTCTGAAGCCTGATTGCTGTCATCCCTGCAGCAAAGTGATGCAGGAAGCTCGGGGCGGTGGCAGGGAAAGCAGGGGTTCGTGTAGCGCATCCAGGCCCCGGCATCGCCCGGCACGGCTGAGCCGAGCCTGCCCGGCACCTTGCGGAAGCGTAGCGGTAGAGCTGTGGCACGAAGCTGCGGAACTGCGTGGCCCTGAAGGTGCGCGGGGCCGGAGCCCGGGGGCTGCCCGGGCTGAGCAGCTCCCGCTGGAGCAGGGAGCGGTCGATGAGCAGCCCCTGGCCCCGGCTGTCCCAGCGCACGGAGCGGACGCGGGGCTGTTCGCCAGGCGCCACAGCTTGGCGGGGAAGGTGCTGGCCTGGTGGGCCCAGCGCGGGCGGGGCGGTGCCGGGGCTGGCCGGGCAGCGCGGGGCCAGCTGCAAACCCTTCCTTGCTTCCTCTGCCTGCAGCCATCCTCCTGCCTCGGCTTTGCGGAGGAACCCCAAAACATCAAGGCAAGTGCAGGAACTTTCAGAAAGGGGTCCGAAGTGAGGAATCCCGTGGGAAACTCTTCCTCTCTGTCCAGTGAAAGTGAAATAACTCCGTGTTCTGCAGAGCTGAAGGGAGGAAAAAGATGCTCGATTGGGTAGCTTCACTATTTTGATGGGGTTGCAAACAGAGTTCCCCACTTGAAAGCAGACAAGGTCAAATAGAGGAAGGGGAAATGAAAAGAGAGAATTGAAGATGTTCTTTTTGTCGCTTTTCCTGCCAAATATCTGGTTCTTTCTCACTGTCTCTGCCTGTCTTCAGCAGATTTGACACATTTCTCTTTCTTTGGAGATGGAAGCAGCAACAGGAAGGGGCAGCAATTTTGTCAGCATTTTCATCCAAGCTAAAGTCCTCCCACCTTGAAGGATGTTATTTTACCTAATGATTAATGGCTTACAGTGATAGTGAACTCACACTGCTGTCTTCATCAAAAGGTTTTGCATTCTTCTTTCCTCAGTAATACTTTATTCTCTTTTTTTTCCAAATTCAGGGCAGAGTTACAATGTGAAATCCCTCCCAGAACCATGTCTTTTCTGTGGAAACCAGCAAAGGTCATCTTGCAATGCTCTGCTTAGTGTCACTTGTTCTTTTTATTTTAAAATGTCTCTTGAACTGGAAACAGTTTCCAGGGCAGGGAAAAAATAGACCTATTTCTTCCATCTCTTTTAATTCCTGCCCCTTTTTAATGTTTTTACCTGCTTTAACCATGAGGGCTCCTGTGAGTATATTTGGTGATATGGCAGAAGCTCACCCCTCAGGCAGAGTGGATATTTCCCTTCCATCCAGCTTGTCCTGAGTTCTGGCTGACGCTGCCTCCTCTTGCCCTCCTTCCAGGTCCCTTTGTGAGCAGCCCAGCCCTGTCCCTTCAGTCACTGCCCTGTGGGTGACGTGCTGACACAAGGATTGTTGGTCTCATCTCATTCTGGAGCAGTCTTTTGGAGTGAGTGTTTCCAAGATGCCCGGTCACCTTTTCCTCTGTGTGCTGGCTTTCTCAGGAAAACTGAAATCCACTACCTAGAAAATCTCTTCCCATTTCATCTTAAACAGCTTAAAACAGAACCTGAAATAGGATTGCTCTGCCTCAGTGGGATGGTGTTTGTCTTCCTTTAAAGATAGTGTAAGAAACCTCACAGAAATTGTCCTAGCAACTGAATTACAACAAAATTTGTAATGAATAGGGCAAAAGGAGAAGACAAAAGTTCAGAAATGAAGGGACATCTTTCTCCATGTTTCCTGAGCCATATTTGCCTCATGTCTGTCTACATGCTGCTTCATCAAGAAAAGCCTTTTTTTAAGGCCTCCTTTGTAAAGTCATGAGACACACACGAATACAGGCCCTGTGTCCTACTGGGGATGAGGAAGCAGCTGGTTGAAATGAGGATTGTCCATTGAAATATTTAGTCAAACCTGTGGTATAGTTATGGTTACATTGACTTTTCCACAGCACTTTGGGGCTAAGAATGAGAAATTACTATTGGCTGTGTTTTAAGGACACTGAACCTTTAAAATAAACGTGTTTCTCTTGTATCATGACTCTTCCCCAACTTTCTATGTTACTTGTATAATTTAGTATCAGTTGGAAACACCACAAGGTAAATAATAGATATTCCATTTCAGTCTATGGGCCAACAGTTGGTTTAAAAATGAGCAACAGAAAAGGGTTTTAATTTAATATTTAGGAAGGAAGATCCTTAAAATTGCAGTATATTGTTTTAGATTAATATTTTTTTCTAAGAATGACTTCTTTCCAGTTTACAAAGAATTTGTAAAGAGAAGAAGTTAATGTACAGGCCTGATCACTTGAAGCACTATTGTTCCGTATCTTTCTTTTTCCCTACATGGCATTGTAAATTTTGAATCACAATTGTTACCACTTTGAAAATGCAATTCCAGTGTTTTTCTGCTGCTGAATACTTAGCAGTTATAAGTGAAAGAACAGACAGTTTTGAAAGTGAAATATGCTTTATGTGGATATATTTTTTTAACTAGTCTCCTGGTATTACATGCAACAAGGGCAACATTGTACCAGTCTATACTCCTTTATTTTTGATAAGCATTTTGAAATTATTCATCTTTTCAGTATATCTGTGATATATTGGTGTGCGTTTCAGCTGAAACTCTCCTGTGTGCCCTACTGCTAGCAGGTAAGATCTCCTTGCAGTGTAGGAAGACACAATTTTCCCTTTCTGATTTGCACACAGCTGTGTCACTGCCTTGACCTTTTCATCTCCGATGCTTAGACAGTTTTTCCTCCAACACCTGTGCCAGCATTATTCCTTAAGGTGATGTAGGTGTGGTGGGCATGCCGGACCCAAACTGTTCCTGATTTTCTGGGAGCTAACTGTTGGTCCCTGAATGAATCTTGTCCTGTTTATTTCTGTACTGTACTTGTGGCAGAGGGTGTTCCTGCCAATGTTTTAGGTTACATGGTCTAACCTCAGCATCGTGAATAGTAAAAGCCAAAGAAACAAATGTGTCATTTTCTGCCCAATTTACCTGGTGTCTGTATCTGAGACTTCTATTGCTGATAAAAGTGAGAATTCTTGGCAGACAGATTCCTGGAAAGCAAGTAATGAGTCATTGAGTTTAGCATCTATTTCTTCAATTCCTTGGCTACAGAATGGGAAAGAGAATATTCATAATTTTCTTTCTTCTCACAGATATGCTGTTTGCCTAGTATGGGAAGACTTAGACTTCAAATTTTACCTAACATAACTAGAACTATTTGCAAATGCGATAGAATCCCATCAGACAAAGGCAAACTTACTGCAACACCAGGTACAGAGTATGGTGAATAAACCAGAGAGTACAATGGAACTGATAAAGGGGCCTGGTATCTTAGGCCTTATGGAACAGAAACCATGGGAGAGACAGACATGGATAAATGCTCCTTGGGCAAGGAGCAAGAAATACATTGTGAAATTTTGCGATAAGATAATGTTACCAGGCCATGGGATGTCATGAAGAATGTTTAACTGATGGGACATAGTTACCAAAATTAGAACCCTATGTGAGTGCCATGCAAGTTAAACCCTCTATAAACACCTTGTATACTCAACAAAATTTGCTTCTGATCACAACTCAGAATGTTCCCTGTCTCTCCAATTGCTCATAACACAGTAGCCATACTTTGCAGTCTAGTGAATTCAAAACACCTGAAACCAACACTTAGGGGCCACCTTAGTCTCTGGTCTTTGGAGTGTAAGAGGAGAGATCATAAAGTCTGTTATACAACAAACAAAATTGCAAATCAAAAAGTCATCTTAGCTGCCCTGAAAATGCACCTCAGTTTTGGAATGAACTTGGTGTGAAATGGTTCTTTGTTGAATTTCACAAGCAATATCTGCCTCTTTCTTCTGCCTCCTCACTTGGGTTTGCTTTGTCTGCAAACAGCACTTCAGGCTGTTCTAGTGCTGCTCTTCCCTGATTAAAATGTCTTTGTACATTCCCCAGTCTCAGCTGAATATCTCTATGATCTGTTCAGTGTGGTGACTGCCCCAGTCTTGTTAGAGCTGAAGCTGTGATGCCTTGGTTTGAGTCACCCTGTGTGCTGGACATGCTGCTCAGGTCTGCCAGGATCGTGATCCTCCCTCAAGTGAGCTGAGCTGGTGGAAGCATGTCAGGGACATTGAAGAGCCCAGGTAGCTCAAGTGGAAGAAATTCTCATCATCTGTGCCCATTCAGGCTGCCTGTGCCTCTGCCAGAGGGAAGTGGCTTTTGTTGCCTGAGTAGCTCTAGGTGGACTAAAGGTCATGGTGAAATATTGTAGAGAGGGCTGTGGCAAAGGAAAAAAACCTTGGATTTTTCAGGGGAGTTTTCAAAAATAACCCCATCTCATTCTGGCTGCTGTCACAGGTAGTTTAGTCACTGTCTAAGATAGCTCAGGAGTGATTGTGGAATGTTTCTCTTGGACTTGATAAGGTATGGACTATTCCTCATCCAGATGTGTGGCTGTGGGCCTGTGTGTTTATCAGTGACACACAAACTGAGAGAGGCAGACAAATTCTGCACGGCTCCTGGAGTTTAGGTGCCCTCCTGAATCTTCTGCTTGCTGGAAAATCTTCTTGCCAAGCAGTGGAAGATATATCTCCCTCTTCTTGTCTAGAAATATTGGCTTGACCATCTGCATCTTGCAGCTCATGTCAAGGGCAGTACTGGGGTTGTGGACATCTCATAGACTTGAAACTTCACCTCATGATGTGTCCTGCAGTGAAGAATGCCTTTTTATTAGGGAAACATGAAAATACTCTAAACCAAAGAAAAGAAAGCAAAAAAATTAAGGTATCTGTTTTCAGTATTCAGGATAGAGAAACTACAATTTTTTGAAAAAGACTTGTGAAAAAAAGAGGGGGAAAAGCAGGGTTTACTGTGCTAAAACTAAAAATTAAAGTCTATCTTCTTTTACATCCAATCCAGGCACACACCTGCCAGGAAATTAATTTACCTTTCTGTCTCTTTGGAAAGGTTTGGATTTGTGCTCTTTGTTGTGTGAAACAAAGCTGGATTTCAATGGGAGCCCAGCACAGGTGGGAGTCCACCTGGGGAAGTCACATCACAACTGCAGCAAACTCAGGATGTTCCATCCTGTCTTGTGGAGGTTTTGATTTCCAAACACACCTTCTTCCACTCTGTCTGGAAACTGTATGGTTCACACAGACAGAGTAGTTCTGATACTATTTTATCCATAATCTAAACATAGAAACATCTTGCATGCACAGGGAACAACATTTTCCTTTAGGACTGAAATCACCACTAACTGCTTTAGAAATACCATTACTCGTTTGATGTCTCTCCAGGGAACGCATAAAATATCTCCATTACTAAATATATTAGTTCTACTATACTTACCTGAAAAATAATACTGTGTTTTGCAATAGTTACAGTAACAGAAGATTGGTTTAGTGATCAATTTCCCATTTATTTGATGTTTACATTAGAAATTATCATTTCATGTGACATGTTCTTGATTTTTTAAAGCTTTCTTCTTTGTTTCTTTCTACTTCAATCTTCTTTGTTATTTCTTTCATTACTATCAAAAATGTTGTGCCTTTTGTCCTTTGAATTTGCTAAGACAGATGGGCATACTTCTGGTTTGGGCTGTTATAGCATTATAGTTTTTAATGCTTCCTATAAAGCACTTTCCTACACATGCTCCCAATGCAAGTCTAACTACTAGAGCTAAACAAATGCAGCTTAGATCATGAAAAGGGCTGTAAAGAAAGGAGTATGTACAGCCAATGATTCTCCTGTATGTTACAGGAATTACACATATATATATATGTATTTCTTTGTCTTGCTAAAGGCTGAAAAATTATTCAAGTTTTTTTGAATTTTTTCTTTTTCCTCTGCATGGGTTATTCATCTAACAGTTTTGATATTGAACCAAAGTGGAAGTTTGACAGCATGAGGAGAAAGGACCATCAAAAGATGCATTTTATACTTTCAGGATCTCTTCTTCCATTGGTTTCCAAAATGAACAACAGCAAACAGGTAGCTTTAAGGAAGGTGAATAATAGCAAAGGCAATTTGGCTACTGTTTAGGGTTGTGCCTTCATGCTGTCAGTGAGAATGCTGAGAATCTGAAGCAACTGAAATGGGTGCTGGCAGCAACACCCACAGTGCCTGAAGGATGTGAGAGGACAGGGACATGGTGAAACAGCCCAGGACACAGTGAGGATCCCTCGTGCACCACCCTCCTCCTTGCTGACCTTGTGTTTTCCATGTGTCAGAGCCCTCAAGGCCAGGCAGCAGGATGGCAGAGGGACCCTCCAGTGTTCCTGGGCAGGCCTGGATGAAGGAGGATGAGGAGGAGGAGGAAGGCCCTGGGGCTGCCCCAAAATGGTCTCCTGAAAGGACAGAGAGGTTCAAGCCAGTGCGGGCAGGTGAGTGGCAGAGCTGGGTCACAGGGCCAGTGCTTGCCCCATCCCATCCCATCCCATCCCATCCCATCCCATCCCATCCCATCCCATCCCATCCCATCCCATCCCATCCCATCCCATCCCATCCCATCCCATCCCATCCCATCCCATCCCATCCCATCCCATCCCATCCCATCCCCTGTGGACATGGACAGGGAAAGAGGGCAAGAGGAGATGGGGCTGATGCTCCATTGAGCCTCACTGTGCTGGCTCTGCCTGGGGGGCACGGCTCCAGGGAGGCTCAGCTGTTATAAATTCTCAGCCTGTTATAAATTACTCAGTAAAATCAGGCAGGTCAATCAATAAGGCAATTTATTAGTTAATTGATAAGGAACAGGAGCAGCGCTGGGGGTGCAGGGAGTCTGTGCTCTGCCAACACGTCCATCCCTCCTTTGGTCACTGCCCCTTTTATAGGCACTGTCTTGGTGGCTCTGGCATGCCCCTGTGCATGGGGGACAAGCCCAAGCAATCCCAAACATGTTGGCCAGCATCCAGCAGCAGTGGCTACAAGCCCCCACCAGCTCTGGACAAAGCCTGAACACGTTCTCAGGTTACACTGCTGGCAAGCAGGCAACAGCAGGGACCAACCTGCTCACGTCCAAACAAGCTCACATTTTCCTTATACATAAAAGTGGGGACAATTCACAATTATAGTGACAAAATAATAAAAATACCTAAAAACAAAAAAGAAAAAAAATCAACAATTTACATTGAAGTGATTTAAACAAATGTAATTAAATCATTAGATTTTCCTGTATCTCATGTCCATGTTTTACTTTAGATTTAGCATTCTTGTTTATATTAATCCCATGGTGTATTTCCATAATGACAGTAATCACTATGTAGCCTCTGACAAGCCTTTCCCACAGCCCCTCAGCTCTGACCATGGTCTTTGCCAGACCCCACAGAGAACCTGACTCCCAGCTGAGAACTCCTGTAATGCTGAGGCTTGTGCTGGTGTGCTGGATTTGCTTGCACACACCAAAATCTTCCAGTCTGAAGCGTGCAAGTAGCTGTAGCCAGTGCCTGGTAAGGATTTTAACCCATTTTTAATGCATTTTAAAATCAAGGGCTCCTGGTTTCCAGATGTGCTATTAACTGGCAGAAAGCAGAACTTCCCTGTGGGAGCACTTTTTGGAAAGGATTTAGATACCAGATTCATTTAAAGTATTCTCTCCTTTTAAATCTCATAGACAGATTTGTTGCTTTAATTCCTCTCGCCAGCCTGGGCTCATGCTATCACTACCACCTTGCAGTCGTGGTGAGAAACATGCACACAACATTTTTATTTGTGTTTGGTCAGGTACCTCATAATCTGGAAATATCCTTAGATGCCTTGTATTGGGGATAAATCCCATTGGATCACACTTCATTCTTTTCATACTGACAGGAATATTGCATAAAAGTCTCACATTGTTTTCGACTGCGTTTCCTGGTGTTGGTACAGAATATTTTAGTTCGGTCTTACTGAGTCTATTTGCAATGTATTCCAATTTTGTATCCACTGGCATTTCTTTGCCATATGAGAAATAATCAGACAAATACATTTTTTCTATGTAAAGGCAGTATCAATTGGCCAGTTTCAGGGTTATTATAAATCCTCCTTTGATCTGAAATATGCATAGAAAGCACAAATTATTTTCTCATAGCACCAAGAGACCTGAGGAGAAAAAAAAAGGAACAACTGGGTGGATGAAAAACATCCACCTCAGCCTGTTAATTTTTCATGATTTTGATTCACTTTAGAAATCCCTAGACCTGCTGTAACAGATTGACTATTTTTCACCAGTGTTCTTCATTGCTAGAAAACACAGTTTCCTCAGAAACCCAGAAGAAAAAGGGATTTTGTTGCAACATTGAAATATTCAGAAAAATCCCAATAAGTTTTTCATTTTGAGTAGATAAGACTTAGTCTGGGTTTTCCAGCAATGCCTTAGTGTTAAACAGTGTGAGACATCAGTGAAGGAGGAATAATGAGTCTAAAAATTCTTGGGATGAGTCTGACAGATGTACACATTCTTGTCACGCCAAAGTTAAGTATTTCCATGCTTTTCAAATAAATTCAATTAAAATTACATTTGAGACCAACACACAGTGCCAGTGCTATCTAGATGTTGAAATCCTTCAGAAACAAAGCAAGAAATACCATGGGGTTCAAAGGGTCAATCAGCAGAACTGAAACATGGTGTGGTTGTGCTGCCACGCCTGCTGCTCACAAGAAAGGCTTCACACACGCACCATCAGGTAAATCAAGTAAATCGGTCAAGATGACTAGCAAAACTCTGAAAAAAGAGAAAAAAATTAATTTATTTGATGGCTAATCATTTAATTACTTTGTCTTGCAGTAAAATGATAGATGAATTTGAGTTAAAGCAATGGATAGGACTCCAGAAATCTAGATTTCAGACTGTCTCCAGGGCAGAAATCCAATTTTGAAACTGGGATTTTAGTCTCATCTGTGCATCTCAGTTCCCATCTATTTATCTTCGGAAAATGAAGAATGAGGCCATGATTGCATGAGCTATTCTGTTACTATAGAAATGGATGGCACAAAAGAGCCTATTAATAAATATTTGAAACATCTGCAGCCACCTCCTTACCATCTTCTCAATAAATCTTACCCCTCCCACCCCATATTGTTTTGCATTACTATTTTAAGGAAAGGTATGCATATTTCAAATGTTGGGCTTTATATAAGGCAATCCCATCATCCATGTTCTCATGGGGAGAAGATACAGTATTTGTACATTCTGTACAAAATTGTAGGTATGCCTTAATCAGACACACAGCATTATATAAACATGAAAATAGCCATAAATATGCAACGAGGGTTTTGTGTGGTTTTTTTGGTTGTTTTTCTGTTTGTTTGTTTTGTTGTTTTTTTTTTTTTTTTTTGGAAGATAGAGAAATCCTTATTTCCAAAATCTAAATCAACTTTTTGATAATTTTTGTGCATTCAAAAGGATTATTTAGCAACATTTTACTAGGTGTGCGGGGAAGAAATAAGGACACTGAAGCACCTAAAGTACAAATTCCTTATTTTCCTTGGGTTATTTTACTAGGCTCTGTGCACTGAGGCTTACATCAGATAGTGATCCATGTGCGACTTTCAGTTTCTACCTCTAGCAAAAAGGAGCAGGCAGCTCAGGATTATTACAAGGATCCTGTGAGGTCTCTTCAGCTGCCTTTGTGAATGCTTCCTTCTCTCCAACAAAAGCAATGACACCTGTAACAACACTTGGAGGTGTTTGTGATCAGTGTTCATATGAGCCATGCTTCTGTATTACCTCCTCTTCCTCTGCCTGGTTTGATGCACCTTTCCCTTTCTTCCTGCCTTCCTTTTATATCATTATTTTCTCCATCAGTGCAAATATTTCTTTCCCCCCAGTGATTGCAAAAGCTCTAATTGGTTGTACCTTCAGGTTGTACCTTTCCTCTGGCTGATCATCTGCAAACTGTACCTTTTTCACTTATGACTTAGGCAGAAATTGTGTCAGGCTTCATCAGTTTTCCTCTTATCTGTGATGAAGTTTGAGTCAACCTTCACTCTTGACTCCTCTGGAAGCATCACCTGGAGCTTTTTCAGAGACTCTTCCATTTCCACAGGCTCTTGGCTGAGGGTTTGGAGTGAAATCAGAGAAAGGCACCAGGACAAGGGGGAGAAAGATATGCCCAGAGACTGTGTCAGGGAATGAGACATTTATTTTTTCTTCTGTGAAGATTTTCCCCAGCCCCCTTTGTGCTGCCAGCGGGGCTTCTTCCTGGGCTGGGGAGCATCCAGGGGCCTGTGAAGTGAGGACAAAGCCATCGTTGCTGTCAGCACAGGGTGCTGGAAACGCTGATGGGAGGGGTCCGTTCGTGGGGTCCAGCACTGGGGTTGGCACCGCTTCCGGGTGAACGAACGAGGAAGCTGAGGGAAAAAGGAAAGGCAGCCCCAGCCCTGCTGAGGCAGAGGAGGGCAGCCGGAACCCTGCTCGGGCAGGCAGGTCGGTCTCCAGCATCGGAGAGAAGGGAGGCGCCGGCACCACCTCCTTCTCTGGGGTGGCTGGTGCCGACGGCTCCCTCTCAGCAGGCGGCTCACGCTCAGTCGCTGCCTGACCCGCAGCGGCGGCGGCGGCCGGACAGGGCTGGGCCCGCGCTCCCACAGGCGGGAGCGCCCGGACAGGGCGGCGCGTTCACCGCGGGGAGCCGCGCGTCTGCCAGCGGCGGCAGCGGAACGGGATCTGGCAGCGGCGCCCGCGGGGACTTTGGGGGCGCAACTCCGGCTTCGGCAAGTTTTCAGAATCGCAAACTCATCTTCGCTCTATTCTGAGCCTGCCTCGCCCTCCTTCAGTTTTTCATTCATGATCCCCCAAGTGTTAAATCGAGGGAGAACTGAAGCATCGCCTTCCCATATGGCTTCATACAAGCGGTCTCCAAGCTCTCTCCAAGCTTTCTCAGAGAAGGCCACTCCTTCATGCTCAGAAAAGCCGCTTTCTCTTGCCCACGCTAACAAGCCAACCAAGTCCTTGTCCGGAATTGGGGTGTCCAAGCTTTCAAGGACATCTCTCCACAGTGAGAGTATAGTTTGCTCTTGCTTAGACGGACGATTCCCCATTATTTCAGAATTTCCCACCTAGCCGCTATGCTGGCAGGGAGGGGGAAACACAGCTCCGAAACGAGCCAATGGGCTCCTGAGCTAAAAGCTCATGTTACCTCTCTCGGTGGGAGAGGAGAAAAAGCGACGATTTCTGCGGGTTTCCCTTCCTGCCGTAGTCAGGGGGTCTCCGCGATGTCCCAGATGGCTCTCGACTCCGGCCGCGATCCCGGCTCTGGTCCTGGCCCCAGGTTCGCAGTCCTGGTTTTCTGGGTTTCAGTCTGCTCGGTGCAGCTCTGGCTAGAAACCCCAGCACGGGCCGCACCCCGGTTAGGACAGGCCTCCAGGGTCCGTCCCGGTTTTTGCAGCTCCGAGTTTTCCCGGTGCTGTTCGTCTGTCAGAGATCGCTTAGAGTGATCCCGGTCCACTCGAGTAATGATATCTCGGTGGGATCTCCATCTGTTGCCGTGGAGAAAGATACGGAACGGCGAAAAAACAGCAACAAGACACTTTCTTGTTTGGTGCAGGAAAGAGCAAGAAAGAGCAATTTATTGAAAGAAACCATTGCCTTAAATAAGGTAATTCATGCAAAACAAAGTCCAGAGTGTGGTAAAAAGTCTTAGCTGAAAACCATAAAACAACATTGCTAGAAGAGTTAAAAAGATTGTTGCTTACCTTATCGTTCTATCCACTCATTCGTTTGTTGGTTCTTTGATCAAGTTGTTATGTTCTTTTCCCCAGTTAAATGTGTAGTCCCTATGTAATTCAAACCCTGGTTTATTGTATTTCCCCTATCCCAGTTACTTCCTCCTTCCGCCCTTTCCCTTACCTCATTTCCGGCCTTACCATTTCCGCCCTTTCCCTTACCTCATTTCCGGCCTGCTGCTGCCTGCCTATCAAGTTAGCCACACCCTATATGTAAATCTCCAGAAGTTTCCCAGTACCACCATTACCGGAAGTTGTTGTTGAAGAAAAGATTCACAAAAATAGTCAACCAACACCGAACCCAAGTTCACAGATCATCTCAACTAACAAGCCAAGTCACCTGCAATATGTCCTTTGTAACTGTTTAATCACCGCAACCTAAAGGGCAGTTAAGAAGAATGACACCCCCAGACCAATGAGCCACTATTGAGATCTCGGACGTGTCCGTGAGGCTGAGACTCCCATCCCTACGTTCGTCGGGATCGGCAGGACCTCCTCCCGGCGTTGCCTGGCAGCAGCAGCAGCAGGCGTAGGGCCTACTCCCTGTGACCCCCCATTAATAAGAGCTGTTTAATAAAGGCCTTGGCCCTGCTACATTCACTACAACTTGGGGGCTCGTCCGGGATAGGCCACGCCCAGAAGAGGACGTCGGAGGGGGAGGCGCCACCCCGAAGAGGCCCTCTGGGACAGCTGGCCACCCCGGACCCGGAGCTGCGCGGAACCAGGACAACGCCTGGAGCACCGGTAAGTAGACCGGTGGCGGGCACGGGAGGCGAGCGAGTGTGGTGTGGATGAGACGGGGGCTGGCAGCTCAGACCCCCGAAGCGAGTGTGGACCCCTGAGTACCGCGGTTCCGGACTCCCGCGAGGGGGCCGGCCGGGAAAAGGGGGAAGCGAATGAGGCCTACCAAGGCCTACAGCGTGAAAGAGGCGCCTCCTTGGGGCCTAGGCCCAAGCTTGGGGAAGAAGGAGAACCTTTGCTAGGACCCAGCTTTCTGTCGGTTGGGGAAGGAGGGGAACCTTCGCTAGGACCCAGCTTTCTCTTGCTTGGGGAAGAAGGAGAACCTTCGCTAGGACCCAGCTTTCTCTTGCTTGGGGAAGAAGGAGAACCTTCGCTAGGACCCAGGTTTCTGTCGGTTGGGAAAGAGGAGAGAACCTCACTAGGACCCACCACTGTGTTTATTTTCAAAGAAGGGGGGGTGCAGGAAGGGGCAGCCGGCGCCCCGCTGGGACCGAGCCCCCCAGGGACGAGGGTTTAGGAAGGGGTATCCGGGCCCCGCTGGGACCTTACCTGACTCCCACCGGTGGAACTGAGAAGAGTAGAGGGAGGGGGCGACCGGGGCCCCGTTAGAGACCGGCTCTATCTCAGTTTAACTGTGGGCCAGGAAGGAGCATAGGGAGGGGGATATAGGTAAACCCCAGTAGTGACCAGCTCTTTCCTTTGCCCTGTTTTAGTTGCCCGTCATTAAATTTGCTTTGAAGTAGGGGCACTGTATATTTTTTTTTTTTAAAGAAAGAAATTATACGTTAAGTTAGAAAGGGCCAAATTTTTTGTTGAGTGTGTCTTTAGTTGCCTGTCAGTTGTTTCCTTTCGAGTAGAGGCACAGTAAGTTTCTGTTAGGCCCGTTTGAAAAATCACTATGGGGTCTTGTATGAGTCAAAAGAGTAGAGCGAAAGAGAACAAAAATGTAAAGAACATCCCTCCTGATAGCCCTTGGCGATAATGTTAAATAAGTGGGATACTTGTGAAGCTACTAAAAAGTTAGATAAAATAAAAATGATCCATTATTGTGTTGAAGTATGGCCAAAGTTAGATTTACCAGGAGCATGGCCATGGTTCGGTACCCAAGATCCATGGATGTGTACAATGCTGAATCAATATTTAAAGACTTGGGGAGGATCAAATGTGGAACAACTTGAATACGCAGCTTGTTGGAGAGGGAGTAGAGCAAAAGAAGAACCAATAAAGATATGTAAAGTAGTAGAGAAAAAGGGACAAAGGAACGAGGAAGAGAAAAATAAAAGTAAATGGGACCCCCTTGATTATCTTCCCCCTCTTCCCCCGCCTGTCAATAACCCCGATTACCCACTTCCTCCTCCTCCGACCGTCACTCCCCTTCAACCTCCTCTTCCTCCTCTTCCGTCCATTACTTCCTTCGAACCCCCTGCTGTTTCTCTACCCACCAATGCTTCCAATAACCTTCCTTCTGCTCCATCTGTCAATTCTCCTCCTACTTCCTCTCCACCCACCAACACCCCCACTTACTTTCCTTCTTCTGTTCCACTTGTCAATTCTCCTCCTCCTCCTCCTCAAGCATCTAGCATAACTCCCCTGTCACCACCTTCCCTTAGTACCCCTATTCCAAATCAGCTTTTTTTACCTATGTGCCCACTTCCCAACCTGCCTTCACCCCTAGTATCTCCACAAACCCCAATTCCTCCTGCCTTGGTTCAGGCCCCTCCACCAATAGGTGTCCCTTCACCTCCTTCCAATTGGGAACTGAGTCTATCTCCATCCAACAGTAGCTCTTCCTCCAGTAATCAACAGAACCCTGTACCGGCACAAGCAGAGGGACCATATTATAATACGAGGTCAAGGGCAGCAAAAGCAGAAAGGATGTTTCCACTCAGGGAAGTCCCTATGGGAGGAATAGAGGGCAGACTTGGGTTTGTAGACGCACCGTTGACAGCCTCAGAAGTGAGAGGATTTAAAAAAGAAATTGGGAATTTAGTGGAAGATCCCGTAGGCATTGCCGAACAGGTAGATCAGTTCTTAGGACCTAGCATTTATACTTGGAGAGAAATGAATTCAGTTATAAATATACTATTCAACCCAGAGGAAGTTAGGATGATTAGAGAAGCCGGCCTACGCATATGGGAGAGGGAAAACCGGCAAGGACCACCGGGTGACTATAAACTACCTCTCACAGACCCGGGATGGAACCCAAACCAAGAAGAGGGGAGGCGGAATATGATTGACTATCGAGCTTTAATAGTGAGAGGAATAAGAGAGTCTGTTCCTCGCCAAAGTAACACCAAATTGGCCTTTGGAGCAGTACAAGAAAAAGATGAAACCCCATCCGCGTGGTTAAATCGGTTAAGGAAGAACTTTCAGCTGTACTCTAGTATAGATCCTGATAGTCCGGATGGCCAAGCAGTATTAAGAGTACATTTGTCACCAATCTTGGCCTGACATCCGAAGGAAATTAGAAAAGATGGAAGACTGGCAGGAAAAAGGGATAAATGAACTACTTAAAGAGGCTCTAAGGGTGTATCTGAGAAGGGAAGAGGAGAAAGCGAAATCGAACGCCCGAGTGATGGTAGCGATAGCTAGAGAATGTATAAATGCAACTGGAAATAAGCTAGAGAAGCCATGTGGATCTAGAGAAGGAGAACCTAAGATTGCGCCAGGCGCAGGAGGTTCTAATGCCAACCCTTGGCAGAAGGTCGGAAAATTTCAGGGCAGATGTTATTACTGTGGTGAAGTGGGTCATCTCAAAAGGTACTGTAAAAAGATTGCCAACGATGAAGCAATTGAAAAAGAACAGGAAAATTTAGAAAAGATTCTGAGAGGGGAAGATTAGGGGTGTCAGGGGCTCTTCCCTTTAGGGGACCCAATGAAACATCTAGATGAGCCCTTGATAAACCTCAATGTTGGTCCCCAGAATTTAAGTTTTGAGTTCTTAGTTGACACGGGAGCTGATCGGTCCAGTTTGAAAGATCTTCCAGTAGGAGTCCATATTAGTAATCGAACGTGCGAAGTAATAGGAGCTGAAGGGACACCCTTCAAAGCACCAATAATTGAAGGAGTAGAGTTAAAAGGAAACTTTAAACAGTGTGTGGCAGAGATGATTTATTTACCACATTTAGAAAAGAATTTGTTAGGGAGAGATTTACAAGTTAAGTTAGGAATAGCAGTTATTCCATAAAATGGGAGGATGGTTGTGCGTATTATGAAATTGACCGAAAAAGATATAAGTGAAATCAATCCCCAAGTATGGGCAGAAGAAGGGAAAACTGGCTTTTTAGACATCACGCCAATAAAAGTGCAAATGCAAGAAGGAACTACCCCAGTCAAGGTAAAACAGTACCCAATATCAGAAAAGGGTAGAGAAGGACTAGCCCCAATTATAGACCACCTTCTGGCGGAAGGTGTGTTAGAACCATGCATGTCCCCCCATAACACCCCAATTTTAGCAGTCAAAAAGGCAGAGGGAAAATATAGATTAGTCCAGGATTTGAGAGAAATTAATAAAAAAATCATCGCTAGACATCCTGTGGTGTCTAACCCTTACACTCTGTTGAGTAAAATTCCCAGGGAACATGCATGGTTCACCACCATAGATTTAAAAGATGCCTTTTGGGCGTGTCCGCTAGCAGAAGAATGCCGTGACTGGTTTGCATTCGAGTGGGAGTACCCAGGAGGGAAGAGGAAAACAACAATTAAGGTGGACCCGTCTACCTCAAGGATTTACTGAGTCCCCAATCTTTTCGGACAGGCTCTAGAAGAACTATTAGACCAGTTCACCCCTGAAAATGAGACACGAATCCTCCAATATGTAGATGATTTGTTAATATCTGGAAAAGAACAACAGCTAGTTAGAACAACTAGTATAAAACTCCTTAACTTTCTGGGAGAAAAGGGTCTAAAAGTATCCCGGAACAAATTGCAGTTCGTTGAACCAGAAGTGACATACCTTGGTCATATAATTGGAAATGGATACAAAAGTTAAGCCCCGAAAGAATTTCGGGCATACTAGCCATTTCGACCCCAAAAACTAAACATGACATTCGAAAACTTTTAGGCTTGTTTGGATACTGTAAATTATGGTTAGACAAATATACTCAAAGTGTAAAATTTCTTTATGAAAAATTAGTAAACCCTGAACCCATAAATTGGACTGCACAAGACGAAAAACAATTAGAAGAATTAAAAGAGAAATTATCTTCGGCCCCAGTCCTAAGTTTACCAGATCTCACAAAGGAGTTTGAACTATTCACGAACACTGAAGGGGGAGTAGCTTACGGTGTACTAACTCAGGAATGGGGGGGTTGTCGAAAGCCAATAGCTTACCTCTCTAAATTATTAGATCCAGTAGCAAAAGGATGGCCACTATGTCTCCAAGCAATTGCGGCTGCAGTAATTTTGATAGAGGACGCACAAAAACTGACATTTCAGGGAAAACTTAAAGTATATACTCCACATGATATTAAGACTATCCTCAGCCAAGGGGCCCAGCAATGGCTAACAGAAGCCAGAATACTAAAATATGAAATTATATTAATGAATGCAAGTAATTTAGAATTGGCCACCTCTAAAAGTATTAATCCGGCTCAATTTCTCTCAGGGGAACCCTTGCCAGAGCTAGAGCACAATTGCCTGGAGCTTATAAATTTCCAAACCAAAGTAAGGGAAGATCTACAAAGTACACCGTTGCCATATGCAGAAGTATTGTTTACCGATGGTTCATCTAGAGTAGTAGATGGAAAAAGGGTATCTGGGTATGCAGTAGTAAAAAGAGCAGAAGGAAAAGAGCTAGAAGTGATAGAAAAGGGGAAGCTACCATCCAATTGGTCTGCACAATGTTGTGAGATCTATGCGTTAAAAAGAGGTCTAGACTCATTAGAAGGAAAACCAGGAACCATTTACACTGATTCAAAATATGCATTTGGAATAGTCCACACATTTGGAAAAATCTGGGCAGAACGCGGGTATTTAAACTCAAAGGGGAAAGATTTGGTACATAAAACCTTAATAAAATCCGTATTAGAATCCTTGCTCAAACCAACAGAAATTGCAGTTGTGCACATAAGAGGGCACCAAAAGGGAAATACCTTAGAAGAAAGAGGAAATCGGTATGCTGACAAAATAGCCAAAGAAGTCTCATTAAGTTCCGAAGGGCCTATAGAAGTCTTTAAATTAAATGAGATACCAGAGAAATCAGAAATTACAAAGCCCATTTTTAGTGAAGAAGAGTTAAAGATAATAAAAAAGTTAGAAATACATCAAGGAAATCAAGGAGAGTGGGTAATGAAAGATGGGCGCAAATTTTTAAACAAAAGTCTAGCCAGAAAGGTATTGGCAGAAATCCATGAACTGACCCACTGGGGTGTTCAAGGATTATGTGACCACTTCCTCAGAGAAAATTTTTGTATTGGGATATATAATCTGGCTAAATCAATAACTAAAGGGTGTTTAATCTGCCAAAAAGCTAATCAAAAAGTTATGCGAAAAATTGAATATGGGGGAAGGGAATTAGCATTAAGACCATTCCAAAGTGTTCAAATTGACTTCACCGAAATGCCCCCAGTTCAAAAATATAAACATTTATTAGTTATTGTGGACCATCTTACCCATTGGGTGGAGGCCTTCCCCACTATTAAAGAAACCTCAGAAGTGGTCATAAAAATAATCCTTGAACAAATTATTCCTAGATATGGATTAATTAATCACATTGATTCTGATAGAGGCCCACATTTTACGTCACATATATTACATCGAGTCATTGAAGCACTGGGAATGAAATGGAGGTTGCATACTCCATGGCATCCCCAAAGTTCCGGCCGAGTAGAAAGAATGAACAAAACCTTGAAAAATGTATTAACAAAATTAATTGAAGAAACCCAAATGAATCGGCTCAAATGCCTACTGTTATGGGCTGATGTTTGGACTGGCTCCTCTCCTTGCTTCCCCCGTGCAGCTGCCGGTCCCTCCCTCGGATGGTTTTATCTAGGCTGGTGTTTCCGGCTCTCTCTCTCTTGCTGCGCTTCGGTTGTGGGCTGTGTCTTGCTCTCTGCCGTCTGCTCAGCTGTGACCCCCTCCCCTGGCTTCTTTGGCCGTTTTTTCCCTTTTCCCCCAGCTGTTTTGTCTGTGCCCCCGTGTTGGCTTGTCTTGGGTTTGCTTTTGCTTGTCTTGGGCTCGCTTTAGCTTGTCTTGGGCTTGCTTTGGGCCTGCTCCCGGCTGCCCCTCCCCCTCTCTCCCTTCTCCCTGCTCCAGGGATTTGCACCGACTCCGGAGGACAAGGATCTGGACTTCGGGGGCCGCTGCTGGAGGTCGGCTTGGGAGGCTCTGCCACTCTCCCCGGCGAGGACCGGCTGGGTTCGTCTCATCTGGGTTTGGGTTGGGGGAGTGTTTCTTTTGTATTTTTGTTAATAAAAAGTTTTTTCCATTTTCACCACAAGAACAATTCTTTCTGAGCTCATTGAAGGAAGGAATTGTAAAAAAGAAAAGGGGGGGGGGGGGCCCTTTGGAGCTCTTTTTTTCCCCAAATTTGTCCTAAACATGGACATACTTTTTGGTGCCCCGTGTGAGGAACTCACGACCTTCAGATTATCAGCACCAGAAAAAAGTGGAAAAAAACTTTTATCTAATACTATGTTGGTTTCAGCTGTCGGCAATGGCTAAGTTTCTTAAATCCATAATGTCTTTCGTGGTGGGGACCTGTTTGTATGTCGGCTCGTTAGGTTTCTTTGATGTTTTGATGCCTTTGTGGTCAATGGGTCTGTTTACTCATCCGGAGATAGCTCCGGTGTTGTCTTTGATGCGTAGTTTTTGTATGAAAGGAATATTGACGAAAATGCTCATCGGGCTAGGCTTGGTTGCAATGGCTTACAGGAGATTTATGAGAATGTTGGAATCTGCTTCAGGAATGTATAAATCATGGTTTGTGTTATTTATTAGAGGAGAAGCAGGCAAAGAAGATTTCCTGCCTTTATTTCCTTTCCTCTCCTCTGAATCGGTTACATCTTTATTAGAAAACATTCAGATCTCCCTGATCTCCTTGAGTATTAAGGAAATCATCTTTATGGTAATTAATTTAGTAAGTCTTTGTTGCTCCCATTTACAGTCTATATAGAATGAAGGCTGAGATTTCTAAAGGGGCTGGGAAGACTCCTGATTTAGGAGTCAAGCTCGGCAGGAGGAATCTTGAGTGGAATGGCAAATGGGAG
The DNA here is from genome assembly GCF_903797595.1 of Erithacus rubecula. Classification (NCBI taxonomy): domain Eukaryota; kingdom Metazoa; phylum Chordata; class Aves; order Passeriformes; family Muscicapidae; genus Erithacus; species Erithacus rubecula. The sequence goes on along the minus strand of NW_027635595.1, from coordinate 2,422 downwards.
AAAATGGGCCAGATTTTAAAGGAATTTTCTGACCCCATAATCTGGGAATTCCCAACTGAAAAGATTCAGGATCCAATCGAGGTTGCAAGCTACTTAAAAGGGAAGTGCCAGGATGGTTCTAAAGAGAAAAGGATTATTACAGTGAGCTGGGCCCTAGCACATGCATATCGCACCCTGCTAGGCACTATAGAGCAGGAGACAGAGGAGAGGGAACAGGGAGATAATTTGTCTCCTATCCCAGTTACGCAGGTTGTTGCCAACACCCTAGGCCAAAAACCCAGCAACTAAACTGGAGAATAAGCCCACACCAATGGCTGTGGCTACCAGTACAAGAAGTGGGAAACGCACCAAGAAGACCGATCGGCCGGTGGAGGATGATGATGATGATGATGCTGAGAGGGACCCTCGACACCTCCTGATGTAAAATTAGGAGTCAAGACAACTGGTGGGAGAGCAGAGACCAATAATGAGTCTTTTTCCCTGAAGGATCTTCGTGGATTAAGAAAAGATTACACCCGGAGACCTGATGAATCTATTATCAGCTGGCTGGTTCGTCTCTGGGATGCGGCAGGTGAGGGCCACAGTTTTGGATGGCTCTGAGGCGAGACATTTGGGGTCTCTGTCTCATGATCCTGTTATCGACCAGGGCGTGATGAGAGGTGCTAACCCTCAAAGTCTCTGGGAACGGGTCCTGGATAGTGTGGCACAAGATATCTGTGTGCAGAATGACTTATATGTTCAGCAGACCCGATGGAAACCATAGAGCAGGGGGGTCCAACGCCTCAGGGAATGGCAGTAACAGAAATTATTTTTTCGGATGCATGTAACAACTAGAAATCCAGACCTGGTACCATGCACACCGGTGATGTGGAGAAAGCTCGTGCGGCTTGGGCCACCTGAATATGCGTCTGCCCTAGCAATAATGAAGAGAGATGAGGTGTATGAGACAGTACTCGATATGGCAAAGAAGCTTCGTGCATATGCGGATGCAGTACATGGCCCGACTCATGCTAGGATTGCAGCTGTGGAAACACGCTTGCAAAACTTAGAAGATAAAATAGAGAAAAATCATCGGAGACTCAGGGAGGAGATTAAGGAGGACCTCCTCCAAATTTCAGCTGTACAGATTAGAAACCCTGATATCCAACGCAGACGTTACCCCAGTTGGGAGAGAGGGTACACTCCCCGAGCTGAGTTGTGGTTCTTCTTGCGAGATTCTGGAGAGAACATGAGAAGATGGGATGGGAAGCCTACTGCTGTTCTGGCACAACGAGTGCGGGATTTGAAGGAAGAAAAAATTTCCAAAAAGAAAGCCGCTCCTGTTTCTCGCAGCCAAAGTGCCGAATGTGATACTGATAATGACATGTCTGACCCTCTTGAGGGAACTTCTAAGATGTATGCCTCAGAAAAGAAGGAGCAACAGGCTTAGAGGGGCCCTGCCTCTAGCCAGGGGGAGGCAAGGGAAGAACCGTGTTTTTTGGACCGTGTGGATTCGATGGCCTGGCACTTCGAAACCACGGAAATATAAAGCTTTAGTGGACACAGGTGCACAGTGTACGATACTTCCATCAAGACACGTAGGAGCAGAATCTGTTTCAATTGCTGGTGTGACAGGTGGATCGCAGGACTTCACCCTGGTGGAAGCGGAAGTAAGTTTAACTGGAAAGGATTGGAAGAAACATTTTATTGCGACTGGTCCCGAGGCCCCATGTATTTTGGGCATAGATTACCTTCGGAGTGGATATTTAAGGACCCAAAGGGACTAAGATGGGCATTTGGAATTGCAACTGTGATGGCAGAGCGCATCCGGCAATTGAACACCTTGCCTGGACTATCTGAGAATCCAATTACAGTAGGACTTCTGCAGGGAGAAGAACAACAAGTACCAATTGCCACTTCAATAGTGCACCGTCGGCAGTACAGAACAACGAGAGATGCCGTGATTCCTATTCATAAGATGATCCGAGAGCTGGAAAGCCAAGGGGTGGTCAGTAAAACGCACTCACCCTTTAACAGCCCCATTTGGCCTGTGCGTAAATCTGATGGGGAATGGAGACTGACTGTGGACTATCGGGCATTGAATGAAGTGACTCCACCGCTGAGTGCTGCCGTGCCAGACATGCTGGAACTCCAGTACGAGCTAGAGTCCAAGGCAGCAAGGTGGTATGCCACCATTGACATTGCAAATGCATTTTTCTCCATTCCTTTGGCAGCAGAATGCAGGCCTCAATTTGCTTTCACCTGGAGGGGCGTGCAGTACACCTGGAACCGACTACCCCAGGGGTGGAAGCACAGTCCTACCATCTGTCATGGACTGATCCAGGCTGCACTGGAAAAGGGTGAAGCTCCGGAACATCTACAATATATTGATGATATCATCGTATGGGGAAACACAGCAGCGGAAGTGTTTGAGAAAGGAGAA
>NW_027635596.1:0-45215 GCF_903797595.1 Erithacus rubecula | reverse complement strand
AAGCGAGAAGCAGAGCAGCAGAGTGTTCTGCGCAGTGTACTGTGTGTCAGTGAGTGACTCCTGCTAAGAAGGAAGATCAACGTGCATGGTACTCCTAGAAGAAGCAGGGCACACAGAGAGGTGCACTTTTCTCCTAAGCCACCTCTAGCACAGCAGTCTGTCTAGCTTCCTGAAAGAGTAGCTTGCACTCTTTCAAGTCTGCAAAGCGAAAGTGCACTTCAAGCTAAAGAGAAAGCAAGCGCACCACACAGCACTTCTCCCTTTCCACTGTACAGGCCAGTGTGTTCTCTGCATTTCAAAGCCTAACAGCAAGATCCTGTTTAGCACAGGAGGCTGCATGTAGAATTTGCATGTAGTAGCAAAGTTAGCTGTGGTTGATCTTCCTTCTTAGCAGGAGTCACTCACTGACACACAGTACACTGCGCAGAACACTCTGCTGCTCTGCTTCTCGCTTGTTCGCGCTTTGTGTTTTACAGCGATTTCTCTCTACCAGAGGTGAATTGTCTATACTGCTCACTCAGTACACTCTGCTGCTAGCTTCTGCTACTGCCAAAACACGCCTGGCATGTGCACTTTTCTTCTAAAGCCTCAGTTCCATACCAGTCTTCTTTCCTTCTGCTAACACTGCCATACACTCTTGGAAGCCTGCAAGGAGAAGAGCACAGAACTAGGAAGAAGGAAATTCAACTTCCCATAGCTTAGCTGCTGCAATACATACTCTTCATGCAGTTTTCTGTGGCAAATAAGACGCTTGTTAATCCGGCTGCCATATGCAGAGATGACATTGGTATGTTCAGTGCAGGGCCAGGAATGCTGTGTGCTGTGCACGCTTTCTCCTAAGCATTACTTTCACTACTGTGCTGTTCGCTCTGCAGGCTTCAAGGAGTGCACAGCACTCTTACAAGATGCAGGGCAGATCTGTATGGAACAGAGGGTTTAGAAGAAAAATGCACATGCCAGGCGTGTTTTGGCAGTAGCAGAAGCTAGCAGCAGAGTGTACTGAGTGAGCAGTATAGACAATTCACCTCTGGTAGAGAGAAATCGCTGTAAAACACAAAGCGCGAACAAGCGAGAAGCAGAGCAGCAGAGTGTTCTGCGCAGTGTACTGTGTGTCAGTGAGTGACTCCTGCTAAGAAGGAAGATCAACGTGCATGGTACTCCTAGAAGAAGCAGGGCACACAGAGAGGTGCACTTTTCTCCTAAGCCACCTCTAGCACAGCAGTCTGTCTAGCTTCCTGAAAGAGTAGCTTGCACTCTTTCAAGTCTGCAAAGCGAAAGTGCACTTCAAGCTAAAGAGAAAGCAAGCGCACCACACAGCACTTCTCCCTTTCCACTGTACAGGCCAGTGTGTTCTCTGCATTTCAAAGCCTAACAGCAAGATCCTGTTTAGCACAGGAGGCTGCATGTAGAATTTGCATGTAGTAGCAAAGTTAGCTGTGGTTGATCTTCCTTCTTAGCAGGAGTCACTCACTGACACACAGTACACTGCGCAGAACACTCTGCTGCTCTGCTTCTCGCTTGTTCGCGCTTTGTGTTTTACAGCGATTTCTCTCTACCAGAGGTGAATTGTCTATACTGCTCACTCAGTACACTCTGCTGCTAGCTTCTGCTACTGCCAAAACACGCCTGGCATGTGCACTTTTCTTCTAAAGCCTCAGTTCCATACCAGTCTTCTTTCCTTCTGCTAACACTGCCATACACTCTTGGAAGCCTGCAAGGAGAAGAGCACAGAACTAGGAAGAAGGAAATTCAACTTCCCATAGCTTAGCTGCTGCAATACATACTCTTCATGCAGTTTTCTGTGGCAAATAAGACGCTTGTTAATCCGGCTGCCATATGCAGAGATGACATTGGTATGTTCAGTGCAGGGCCAGGAATGCTGTGTGCTGTGCACGCTTTCTCCTAAGCATTACTTTCACTACTGTGCTGTTCGCTCTGCAGGCTTCAAGGAGTGCACAGCACTCTTACAAGATGCAGGGCAGATCTGTATGGAACAGAGGGTTTAGAAGAAAAATGCACATGCCAGGCGTGTTTTGGCAGTAGCAGAAGCTAGCAGCAGAGTGTACTGAGTGAGCAGTATAGACAATTCACCTCTGGTAGAGAGAAATCGCTGTAAAACACAAAGCGCGAACAAGCGAGAAGCAGAGCAGCAGAGTGTTCTGCGCAGTGTACTGTGTGTCAGTGAGTGACTCCTGCTAAGAAGGAAGATCAACGTGCATGGTACTCCTAGAAGAAGCAGGGCACACAGAGAGGTGCACTTTTCTCCTAAGCCACCTCTAGCACAGCAGTCTGTCTAGCTTCCTGAAAGAGTAGCTTGCACTCTTTCAAGTCTGCAAAGCGAAAGTGCACTTCAAGCTAAAGAGAAAGCAAGCGCACCACACAGCACTTCTCCCTTTCCACTGTACAGGCCAGTGTGTTCTCTGCATTTCAAAGCCTAACAGCAAGATCCTGTTTAGCACAGGAGGCTGCATGTAGAATTTGCATGTAGTAGCAAAGTTAGCTGTGGTTGATCTTCCTTCTTAGCAGGAGTCACTCACTGACACACAGTACACTGCGCAGAACACTCTGCTGCTCTGCTTCTCGCTTGTTCGCGCTTTGTGTTTTACAGCGATTTCTCTCTACCAGAGGTGAATTGTCTATACTGCTCACTCAGTACACTCTGCTGCTAGCTTCTGCTACTGCCAAAACACGCCTGGCATGTGCACTTTTCTTCTAAAGCCTCAGTTCCATACCAGTCTTCTTTCCTTCTGCTAACACTGCCATACACTCTTGGAAGCCTGCAAGGAGAAGAGCACAGAACTAGGAAGAAGGAAATTCAACTTCCCATAGCTTAGCTGCTGCAATACATACTCTTCATGCAGTTTTCTGTGGCAAATAAGACGCTTGTTAATCCGGCTGCCATATGCAGAGATGACATTGGTATGTTCAGTGCAGGGCCAGGAATGCTGTGTGCTGTGCACGCTTTCTCCTAAGCATTACTTTCACTACTGTGCTGTTCGCTCTGCAGGGTTCAAGGAGTGCACAGCACTCTTACAAGATGCAGGGCAGATCTGTATGGAACAGAGGGTTTAGAAGAAAAATGCACATGCCAGGCGTGTTTTGGCAGTAGCAGAAGCTAGCAGCAGAGTGTACTGAGTGAGCAGTATAGACAATTCACCTCTGGTAGAGAGAAATCGCTGTAAAACACAAAGCGCGAACAAGCGAGAAGCAGAGCAGCAGAGTGTTCTGCGCAGTGTACTGTGTGTCAGTGAGTGACTCCTGCTAAGAAGGAAGATCAACGTGCATGGTACTCCTAGAAGAAGCAGGGCACACAGAGAGGTGCACTTTTCTCCTAAGCCACCTCTAGCACAGCAGTCTGTCTAGCTTCCTGAAAGAGTAGCTTGCACTCTTTCAAGTCTGCAAAGCGAAAGTGCACTTCAAGCTAAAGAGAAAGCAAGCGCACCACACAGCACTTCTCCCTTTCCACTGTACAGGCCAGTGTGTTCTCTGCATTTCAAAGCCTAACAGCAAGATCCTGTTTAGCACAGGAGGCTGCATGTAGAATTTGCATGTAGTAGCAAAGTTAGCTGTGGTTGATCTTCCTTCTTAGCAGGAGTCACTCACTGACACACAGTACACTGCGCAGAACACTCTGCTGCTCTGCTTCTCGCTTGTTCGCGCTTTGTGTTTTACAGCGATTTCTCTCTACCAGAGGTGAATTGTCTATACTGCTCACTCAGTACACTCTGCTGCTAGCTTCTGCTACTGCCAAAACACGCCTGGCATGTGCACTTTTCTTCTAAAGCCTCAGTTCCATACCAGTCTTCTTTCCTTCTGCTAACACTGCCATACACTCTTGGAAGCCTGCAAGGAGAAGAGCACAGAACTAGGAAGAAGGAAATTCAACTTCCCATAGCTTAGCTGCTGCAATACATACTCTTCATGCAGTTTTCTGTGGCAAATAAGACGCTTGTTAATCCGGCTGCCATATGCAGAGATGACATTGGTATGTTCAGTGCAGGGCCAGGAATGCTGTGTGCTGTGCACGCTTTCTCCTAAGCATTACTTTCACTACTGTGCTGTTCGCTCTGCAGGGTTCAAGGAGTGCACAGCACTCTTACAAGATGCAGGGCAGATCTGTATGGAACAGAGGGTTTAGAAGAAAAATGCACATGCCAGGCGTGTTTTGGCAGTAGCAGAAGCTAGCAGCAGAGTGTACTGAGTGAGCAGTATAGACAATTCACCTCTGGTAGAGAGAAATCGCTGTAAAACACAAAGCGCGAACAAGCGAGAAGCAGAGCAGCAGAGTGTTCTGCGCAGTGTACTGTGTGTCAGTGAGTGACTCCTGCTAAGAAGGAAGATCAACGTGCATGGTACTCCTAGAAGAAGCAGGGCACACAGAGAGGTGCACTTTTCTCCTAAGCCACCTCTAGCACAGCAGTCTGTCTAGCTTCCTGAAAGAGTAGCTTGCACTCTTTCAAGTCTGCAAAGCGAAAGTGCACTTCTGGCTAAAGAGAAAGCAAGCGCACCACACAGCACTTCTCCCTTTCCACTGTACAGGCCAGTGTGTTCTCTGCATTTCAAAGCCTAACAGCAAGATCCTGTTTAGCACAGGAGGCTGCATGTAGAATTTGCATGTAGTAGCAAAGTTAGCTGTGGTTGATCTTCCTTCTTAGCAGGAGTCACTCACTGACACACAGTACACTGCGCAGAACACTCTGCTGCTCTGCTTCTCGCTTGTTCGCGCTTTGTGTTTTACAGCGATTTCTCTCTAACAGAGGTGAATTGTCTATACTGCTCACTCAGTACACTCTGCTGCTAGCTTCTGCTACTGCCAAAACACGCCTGGCATGTGCACTTTTCTTCTAAAGCCTCAGTTCCATACCAGTCTTCTTTCCTTCTGGTAACACTGCCATACACTCTTGGAAGCCTGCAAGGAGAAGAGCACAGAACTAGGAAGAAGGAAATTCAACTTCCCATAGCTTAGCTGCTGCAATACATACTCTTCATGCAGTTTTCTGTGGCAAATAAGACGCTTGTTAATCCGGCTGCCATATGCAGAGATGACATTGGTATGTTCAGTGCAGGGCCAGGAATGCTGTGTGCTGTGCACGCTTTCTCCTAAGCATTACTTTCACTACTGTGCTGTTCGCTCTGCAGGGTTCAAGGAGTGCACAGCACTCTTACAAGATGCAGGGCAGATCTGTATGGAACAGAGGGTTTAGAAGAAAAATGCACATGCCAGGCGTGTTTTGGCAGTAGCAGAAGCTAGCAGCAGAGTGTACTGAGTGAGCAGTATAGACAATTCACCTCTGGTAGAGAGAAATCGCTGTAAAACACAAAGCGCGAACAAGCGAGAAGCAGAGCAGCAGAGTGTTCTGCGCAGTGTACTGTGTGTCAGTGAGTGACTCCTGCTAAGAAGGAAGATCAACGTGCATGGTACTCCTAGAAGAAGCAGGGCACACAGAGAGGTGCACTTTTCTCCTAAGCCACCTCTAGCACAGCAGTCTGTCTAGCTTCCTGAAAGAGTAGCTTGCACTCTTTCAAGTCTGCAAAGCGAAAGTGCACTTCAAGCTAAAGAGAAAGCAAGCGCACCACACAGCACTTCTCCCTTTCCACTGTACAGGCCAGTGTGTTCTCTGCATTTCAAAGCCTAACAGCAAGATCCTGTTTAGCACAGGAGGCTGCATGTAGAATTTGCATGTAGTAGCAAAGTTAGCTGTGGTTGATCTTCCTTCTTAGCAGGAGTCACTCACTGACACACAGTACACTGCGCAGAACACTCTGCTGCTCTGCTTCTCGCTTGTTCGCGCTTTGTGTTTTACAGCGATTTCTCTCTACCAGAGGTGAATTGTCTATACTGCTCACTCAGTACACTCTGCTGCTAGCTTCTGCTACTGCCAAAACACGCCTGGCATGTGCACTTTTCTTCTAAAGCCTCAGTTCCATACCAGTCTTCTTTCCTTCTGCTAACACTGCCATACACTCTTGGAAGCCTGCAAGGAGAAGAGCACAGAACTAGGAAGAAGGAAATTCAACTTCCCATAGCTTAGCTGCTGCAATACATACTCTTCATGCAGTTTTCTGTGGCAAATAAGACGCTTGTTAATCCGGCTGCCATATGCAGAGATGACATTGGTATGTTCAGTGCAGGGCCAGGAATGCTGTGTGCTGTGCACGCTTTCTCCTAAGCATTACTTTCACTACTGTGCTGTTCGCTCTGCAGGCTTCAAGGAGTGCACAGCACTCTTACAAGATGCAGGGCAGATCTGTATGGAACAGAGGGTTTAGAAGAAAAATGCACATGCCAGGCGTGTTTTGGCAGTAGCAGAAGCTAGCAGCAGAGTGTACTGAGTGAGCAGTATAGACAATTCACCTCTGGTAGAGAGAAATCGCTGTAAAACACAAAGCGCGAACAAGCGAGAAGCAGAGCAGCAGAGTGTTCTGCGCAGTGTACTGTGTGTCAGTGAGTGACTCCTGCTAAGAAGGAAGATCAACCACAGCTAACTTTGCTACTACATGCAAATTCTACATGCAGCCTCCTGTGCTAAACAGGATCTTGCTGTTAGGCTTTGAAATGCAGAGAACACACTGGCCTGTACAGTGGAAAGGGAGAAGTGCTGTGTGGTGCGCTTGCTTTCTCTTTAGCTTGAAGTGCACTTTCGCTTTGCAGACTTGAAAGAGTGCAAGCTACTCTTTCAGGAAGCTAGACAGACTGCTGTGCTAGAGGTGGCTTAGGAGAAAAGTGCACCTCTCTGTGTGCCCTGCTTCTTCTAGGAGTACCATGCACGTTGATCTTCCTTCTTAGCAGGAGTCACTCACTGACACACAGTACACTGCGCAGAACACTCTGCTGCTCTGCTTCTCGCTTGTTCGCGCTTTGTGTTTTACAGCGATTTCTCTCTACCAGAGGTGAATTGTCTATACTGCTCACTCAGTACACTCTGCTGCTAGCTTCTGCTACTGCCAAAACACGCCTGGCATGTGCATTTTTCTTCTAAACCCTCTGTTCCATACAGATCTGCCCTGCATCTTGGAAGAGTGCTGTGCACTCCTTGAACCCTGCAGAGCGAACAGCACAGTAGTGAAAGTAATGCTTAGGAGAAAGCGTGCACAGCACACAGCATTCCTGGCCCTGCACTGAACATACCAATGTCATCTCTGCATATGGCAGCCGGATTAACAAGCGTCTTATTTGCCACAGAAAACTGCATGAAGAGTATGTATTGCAGCAGCTAAGCTATGGGAAGTTGAATTTCCTTCTTCCTAGTTCTGTGCTCTTCTCCTTGCAGGCTTCCAAGAGTGTATGGCAGTGTTAGCAGAAGGAAAGAAGACTGGTATGGAACTGAGGCTTTAGAAGAAAAGTGCACATGCCAGGCGTGTTTTGGCAGTAGCAGAAGCTAGCAGCAGAGTGTACTGAGTGAGCAGTATAGACAATTCACCTCTGGTAGAGAGAAATCGCTGTAAAACACAAAGCGCGAACAAGCGAGAAGCAGAGCAGCAGAGTGTTCTGCGCAGTGTACTGTGTGTCAGTGAGTGACTCCTGCTAAGAAGGAAGATCAACCACAGCTAACTTTGCTACTACATGCAAATTCTACATGCAGCCTCCTGTGCTAAACAGGATCTTGCTGTTAGGCTTTGAAATGCAGAGAACACACTGGCCTGTACAGTGGAAAGGGAGAAGTGCTGTGTGGTGCGCTTGCTTTCTCTTTAGCTTGAAGTGCACTTTCGCTTTGCAGACTTGAAAGAGTGCAAGCTACTCTTTCAGGAAGCTAGACAGACTGCTGTGCTAGAGGTGGCTTAGGAGAAAAGTGCACCTCTCTGTGTGCCCTGCTTCTTCTATGAGTACCATGCACGTTGATCTTCCTTCTTAGCAGGAGTCACTCACTGACACACAGTACACTGCGCAGAACACTCTGCTGCTCTGCTTCTCGCTTGTTCGCGCTTTGTGTTTTACAGCGATTTCTCTCTACCAGAGGTGAATTGTCTATACTGCTCACTCAGTACACTCTGCTGCTAGCTTCTGCTACTGCCAAAACACGCCTGGCATGTGCATTTTTCTTCTAAACCCTCTGTTCCATACAGATCTGCCCTGCATCTTGGAAGAGTGCTGTGCACTCCTTGAACCCTGCAGAGCGAACAGCACAGTAGTGAAAGTAATGCTTAGGAGAAAGCGTGCACAGCACACAGCATTCCTGGCCCTGCACTGAACATACCAATGTCATCTCTGCATATGGCAGCCGGATTAACAAGCGTCTTATTTGCCACAGAAAACTGCATGAAGAGTATGTATTGCAGCAGCTAAGCTATGGGAAGTTGAATTTCCTTCTTCCTAGTTCTGTGCTCTTCTCCTTGCAGGCTTCCAAGAGTGTATGGCAGTGTTAGCAGAAGGAAAGAAGACTGGTATGGAACTGAGGCTTTAGAAGAAAAGTGCACATGCCAGGCGTGTTTTGGCAGTAGCAGAAGCTAGCAGCAGAGTGTACTGAGTGAGCAGTATAGACAATTCACCTCTGGTAGAGAGAAATCGCTGTAAAACACAAAGCGCGAACAAGCGAGAAGCAGAGCAGCAGAGTGTTCTGCGCAGTGTACTGTGTGTCAGTGAGTGACTCCTGCTAAGAAGGAAGATCAACCACAGCTAACTTTGCTACTACATGCAAATTCTACATGCAGCCTCCTGTGCTAAACAGGATCTTGCTGTTAGGCTTTGAAATGCAGAGAACACACTGGCCTGTACAGTGGAAAGGGAGAAGTGCTGTGTGGTGCGCTTGCTTTCTCTTTAGCTTGAAGTGCACTTTCGCTTTGCAGACTTGAAAGAGTGCAAGCTACTCTTTCAGGAAGCTAGACAGACTGCTGTGCTAGAGGTGGCTTAGGAGAAAAGTGCACCTCTCTGTGTGCCCTGCTTCTTCTAGGAGTACCATGCACGTTGATCTTCCTTCTTAGCAGGAGTCACTCACTGACACACAGTACACTGCGCAGAACACTCTGCTGCTCTGCTTCTCGCTTGTTCGCGCTTTGTGTTTTACAGCGATTTCTCTCTAACAGAGGTGAATTGTCTATACTGCTCACTCAGTACACTCTGCTGCTAGCTTCTGCTACTGCCAAAACACGCCTGGCATGTGCATTTTTCTTCTAAACCCTCTGTTCCATACAGATCTGCCCTGCATCTTGGAAGAGTGCTGTGCACTCCTTGAACCCTGCATAGCGAACAGCACAGTAGTGAAAGTAATGCTTAGGAGAAAGCGTGCACAGCACACAGCATTCCTGGCCCTGCACTGAACATACCAATGTCATCTCTGCATATGGCAGCCGGATTAACAAGCGTCTTATTTGCCACAGAAAACTGCATGAAGAGTATGTATTGCAGCAGCTAAGCTATGAGAAGTTGATCTTCCTTCTTACTAGTTCTGTGCTCTTCTCCTTGCAGTCTTCCAAGAGTGTATGTCAGTCTTAGCAGAAGGAAAGAAGACTGGTATGGAACTGAGGCTTTAGAAGAAAAGTGCACATGCCAGGCATGTTTTGGCAGTAGCAGAAGCTAGCAGCAGAGTGTACTGAGTGAGCAGTATAGACAATTCACCTCTGGTAGAGAGAAATCGCTGTAAAACACAAAGCGCGAACAAGCAAGAAGCAGAGCAGCAGAGTGTTCTGCGCAGTGTACTGTGTGTCAGTGACTCCTGCTAAGAAGGAAGATCAACGTGCATGTTACTCCTAGAAGAAGCAGGGCAGTCAGGGTGGTGCACTTTTCTCCTAAGCCACCTCTAGCACAGCAGTCTGTCTAGCTTCCTGAAAGAGTACCTTGCACTCTTTCAAGTCTGCGGAGCGAAAGTGTACTTCAAGCTAAAGAGAAAGCAAGCGCACCACACAGCACTTCTCCCTTTCCACTGTACAGGGCAGTGTGTTCTCCGCATCTCAAAGCCTATCAGTAAGATCCTGTTTAGCACAGGAGGCTGCATGTAGAATTTGCATGTAGTGTCAAAATTAGCTGTCCTTGCCTGCAAGGACAATAGTATACCTGTGTGACCTGCTCCAAAACGTACTTCTCCTGCTGGATGCTCACTTTGGTCTCGATGGTGGGGTGCCCTTGGGTGCTGTTATCCACCAGCAGGAGATGGGTGTGGTTGTTTTCCAGCCAGTACAGGGGGTCTCTTTTCAGATCTTCCATGTTATATAGTGATCCAAGTTGCTCCCCTAGGGCACGAGCACAGCGTTTTACAGAGACTTATGCACAAGGGCGCGCCCACTTTTATGCGGTGGGATGATATTTGGGATGTTCTCTATCATGTTTGGTGGACCAGAGACAAGGAGGTCTACTCCAGTGCATCTGACAAGTGGGATGGCAGTGTCAGTGAAGATCCTAAGCAGGTACCGTGTGCCTTAGCTTATGGGAATCCCTACTGCAAGGAAGTGCACAGGGATTTCAGAGCTAGAATAACCATGGGAGTGATTCTTACCTAAAGCAATGCCAGACATGGAGTTACAGCAGCTGAACTCCCACACAGGCATGCCAAAATCTGGCAGATCTGAAATCCTCCTCACCAGGCCTGGTGTGTGTGACTAACTTGGGCGTGAGAACATTTTACTTTCTTCCTGTTCTGGGAAGAGCTTCTGACATTTTGAGGCAGAGCCTCCTCTTTCTTTTCCCACCAACCCATCCGTGTAGCAATTGAGGACGTGGTTTAATGGTGATGGCAGTGTTTGGCTGTCAGCTGCCCTTGACCTCTGCAGTCTGAGCTCCCCAGCCTTAACTTTAGCCTCATTGTGAGGTGAGAGGATGCCGTTCCTTACGTCGCTGTCGGCTGTGCGGATGAGCGTCTCCCGGTTGGAGATCATGCCCCAGGCCGCGATGCCAATGGCCACCACGTTTTCCTCGGAGCTGCGACTGATGGTGTTGTCTCTGATCACCTCCCCAGTGTACTTCATCAGCCCGTAGTGCGTTCCCCCGGTGAAAATCCAGGCTCCTGGAAGCACACCCGGTCACCCGGGGGCACACAGCCAAACACCCGCCCTCCCATGGCACTGAAGACGTAACCCAAACACCATCTGTGACCCTGGGGCCTTAATTTTCAACTGAACACAGAGGAGACGCTACACAACTCACCTCATTACCACAGGCATCCCCTAACTCTCAGTGATGTTACTGCCACACCATTAATGTCACACGTGTCCCAAGTCCAGCAGCAAAATGAACACTCTGCTTCCCCCACACTGCAACAGGGGCCGGTGCTTACCCTTGGACTGGGCGATGTATATCAGCCTGCTGAATATCTTACGCATGCGGGGCTTGAGCGCGAAGTTCTTGGTGCCGCCGGTGACGGAGATGACGAGGTTTGGGGTTTTCAGGTGCCAGTGCTGGGTCATGAGGTCGTAGAGCGTCTCCAAGTTCGTGTCGCACGACACGCGGATGTACTTGGGGGAGAGAAAATAGGAGAGCAAATGAAGCAGGAGATGAAGTGAGGTGCCTGGAAACAACCTAGGGGTGGCATTTTCTTCTCTGCTGCCCAACCTCGTTCCAACAGCAGGTGGTGATGAAATCCTTGTTTCTTCCTCTGAAGCACCTTCATCCTTCCCCCACAACCAGGAACCCAACCCACCTTCCTCTAGAGGAGGCAAGAGCAGTGACCTTGGGCTTCAGAGGAACTCTGCAAGGATGAAAACACCACCACTATAGCAACTGACTCCAATGGTGCTATTTAAAACTCACATAATGAATTGGTGCCAGCATCATTGCAAGTGAACTAATAATGATAACAGTTGTATTCTGATTGCACTATTCAAATAAATTCCTGTCGTGGGACACTGCTGGGAACCAGGGAAAAAGAAGCCTTACCTTTCTCAGGCCTTTACAAGGTCAAGAAATTATTACAATGATTATGCACCTGCAGGGTGCGTGAGTGTCTCGTGATGTTTTGCTTAAAGCATGTTTTCAAGGAGGTGTTGCCTTCTTTGACCAATGAGTCTTTTCTATTCTGTTTTGCACGTACTACCCTTTATATATGTGTAGAGTTGCTTTAAATAAAGCTCTTTCTCTCTTGTTTCTCCATTACACAAGGAATTATGTTGCATTATCCTTTTCACCACTCTTACAGCCTTAAAATGCAACAAATTCCAGGCTCCATGTGAGTGGTCTCCCTCTCAACATTTACCCGCTCCAGTGCTTCAAGTATAACACAAAAATGAAATGTCAAGTTTGCAGTAAAGCTGAAACGCTCTACAAAGATGCCAAAAAGCACACAAGAGAGAGAATCTGGCTTCAGGTGAACTCAACATGTGTCCATTTATGTAAAAGCTTCTCTGGCCTTGTCTTGCTTTGCTATTCAAAAGCCTCTTCAGTTTCATCACTTTTGGAAGATATTCATGGCTGCACAAGCCAAATGACGAGATTTGGAGAAAAGGAGTAGCTTGGACCTGAATCATAGAGGATTTTGTATCCATTGCCCAGTATTTGCAGGAGAGTAAAATGAAAGGATTACTTTGAGGAGGAAATGCCCCTACCTAGAGAGAGTGAACTTGAATAAAAACATTCATGTTCCCAAAAGGAGTTAAAGCATTTAGGGCGTCACAGAGGATATGGAGCAGGCTCCAGCAGCTAGACAGGAGAGCTAAGGGACTGCCTCAGTTCCTGCCTTAAGAAGCTTCAGCAGCATGAAGCTTTGGGTGTGTTTCTGGAGAGGATCCCCTATAGGAAAGGAGGGAGAAACCAGGAAAATTACCAGCCCACAGCAAACCCTGCCAGCTCCACAGCAGTGGGTGAACTCAGTCAGCTCAGCTGCTTCTCTCCTCCAAAGTACAAGGATGCCATCTCTTGGTACTGCTGGATGCTGCTCCTGGACTGTGGCTGTGACTCAGGGAAGTCTTTTTGGGCTTTGGACTCCCAGAACATTCATTAATTGTTGTGACTGCAATGCTTGTGGATGTTACAGGGTCTGAGCAGCACAGCAGAAACAAAGAGTTCAAAAGCTGGACTTACAGAGGGTGAGATTTTACAGAATCCCAGAGTGGTTTGGGCTGGAAGGGAGCTTAAAGCTCATTTAGTCCCATCCCTGCCATGGGCAGGGACACCTTCCACTGTCCCAGGCTGCTCCCAGCCCCAGTGTCCAGCCTGGCCTGGGACACTCACAGGGATCTAGGGGCAGCCACAGCTGCTCTGGGCACCCTGTGCCAGGGCCTGCCCACCCTCCCAGGGAACAATTCCTGCCCAACATCCCATCCATCCCTGCCCTCTGGCAGTGGAAGCCATTCCCTGTGACCTGTCCCTCCATCTCTTATCCCCAGTCCCTCTCCAGCTCTCCTGGAGCCCCTTCAGGCACTGGAAGAGGCTCTGAGCTCTGCCTGGAGCATTCTCCTCTCCAGGCTTAAGCACCCTCAGCTCTCCCAGCCTGTCCTCAAACCTCATTATGAGTCTGTTCATATCTCATTTCTGCTCTGAAATATGCACAGTGGCCTTGAGAGTCTGCACGAAACATCTGAGGGCACATGAAATCATTTCCACAGTTGTAAGTGGGGAAAACACAACCTAAGGAAAGAACATTTAACCTTTGAGAAGTCTGAAATATTGCAACAGAGCAAAGAACTTTTTGTTCCAGTACAGTCACACAGCAGCTTACAACAAAGTAGTACAAAGCTAAAATGTGCATATCAAAAAATATGTGAAGTACACAGATGTGTTTAAGCATGATTTGAAACTTTCAGTCTGAGAGGAATGTTACATTTGTCTTTACAAACAAGTTGTAGATCTGTTGGTAGACAAAGCACCTAGAGATAAAAGAAACAATGGAAGGGATTACACTGATTGATGAATGGAAAAAGAGATTTGCCTTTACAAACAAACTGTAGGTTTTCTTGTAAATGAAGATGGGTAACAGAAGATGAAAGAAGCAACATGGGTTGGGCGGGGGGGGGGGGGGGGGGAAAATAAATTCTACAAGAATTAAAAATTAAAAGGGAAGGGTTATACATTAGAGGGGAATGTCAGGTGTCAGGCGTTCCGGGAAGTCTGTGCCTCTTGAGTACCTCAGCAAATGGGGAAAGAGAGAGGGAAAAGCGGCCGGGAAATTTGGATAAAAAGGGAGGCTACGTCCTCCAAAATTTGAGAGATCCCAGGGGAATGCCCCATGGCCTCTCCCTTTATTCGAATAAAGCAAAAAGGACTCCTCTGTCTCCTTTTTGGACATAAACATCTGTCGTTTGTGGATTAATTTTCCTTAGAAGTCTCACTTCCCACTCAAATGCCTCCTATTTCTGCTACTTTGCATAAAACAAACCAAACTAATTTATATAGCAGGCTCTGATTTTCCTAATTTATTTTTATTGTCCCAAGCAACCTGCACTGGTGTTAATTATCAGTCATTTAGAGGAGGCAGATGAGCTCAGCCACATGCTCCTCACAAGCATCAGTATAAATCACTAGAAACAGCAACAGCGGCTATTTTTTTCTTCCCACACCTCCACTCTCCCCACTCAGAGCAAAGATACAGGAAAAAAAAAAAAAAAAACAAAAAACAAATGGAATAAAACTTTTGAAGTTCCACAGATATTTTACATCTCTCCAGAACTTACTCTCACTGTTGCATCTCCACCCTGGGAAATACTCAATATTCAGTTGTTTATAGGCTTGAGCAAGCTGGTCTATTTGGATACAAAATAATCCTTGAATATCACCCTCACTCACCCATTCTCCTGCCATGCCTGGAAACAGAGATTCTCTTTTCACTCTCATCACCAGCCTAACCAACAAGTAACACAGAAGGAATTATCCTTTGTTACCTACATTCAGGGCCTGAGAAACAAACTCCTGTCCCTTTGTAGCCTAACTCCTGCCATAAGATTAAAATCATTTCACCTTCCTTGCTTTTGAGGAGCTTCCACTGGTACTCAACTGGGGCCTCATGGATATCCTCAATATTTCCCCTTACCTTTCCTCTTTTTCCCAAGTTTTCAAACTGAATGTCCCCAAAGGCATAGGTAGGAAGTTCCTTCGTGTGCTTCTTGTAGTTCCATTTTTCAGTGGTGTTAACCTGGGTGCCCTCTATGTGCTGATTTTCAGGGTATCCACATTTACACAAGTTACTCCTGAAAGAAGAGTGAACAGGCATGAGACCCCTGAGGAATCCTGAGCACAGAGGATGTGGTTTAGTGGTGGTGCTGGGCTGACTTGATTTTAAAGGTCCTCTCCATATCCCACATTGCTGCTCCCTCAGAGGACATGGAGCAGGGGTAATTGCTGGTCTCCTCTAGAAAGGCTTCTACTATTCTGTTCTGCTGTGCAAATGGAACCAGCTTACCTTAAAACTACCTAGACAAAAATAACCCAGCAGCAAGTTCTGCAGTCCTCTCCCAGAGGGCTTGCAGGAAGAAGCTGATGAGAACCAGCTCCTCCATCCTTTGCTGGTGCTGTGCCAGACATCCCATTTTTGGTGGCAGAGGAGGACCTGAGTGAGACTTTCTGAAATAAGACTAATTTCCCTCCCTCTCTCTGAGGCATTTTTCCTCCCAGGTTCAGAGAAGAGTGGTGTCAGAGAGCCCTCAGAGCTCAATATTAGGATTTCTGCAGCTATATTAGTTTGATCACTTTTCTCCTGAGCCTAAAGAAACAAAAAACTCAGAAACCACAAAACAATGTTATGGTCCTCAAACCAGCACTGCACTGGTACCCGTACCTGAAAATGGAGCCAGTTTAAAATCCTGTCTTAAGAGAACATCAGCCTTAGCAAAACCTAGTGCCTGTGTAAGGTTTGTGCATGAAATTTTTGATTTGGGTTTCAAAGGAAAATTTAAATTATGCAAACCTCTGATAGATACCTTGTCATACACCAATACCAGTGCTGCATTCTCCAAAACACCTAGATATTACCCCAGTTATGTTTCAAATAGGGAATTTGATATTCAACCCTGTGATGGAGCTGCTGGAAGATCAGAGCGCTAGTTTGGCATCAAGTTACTTGTGGAGTAACAAACAAGGGGACCAAGGTGAGATTGCTTTGCTAGATCCAGACTCTGAACAGAAAAATCCCAGAACTTTACTCCTTGCCTTGGCAGACAGAAATAGCCTCACTTACCAGCCCCCCATTCGTGAAAAACAAGAGAAAAGTATCTCCTTACATTGACTTGGTGTCTTTTGTGAAAAAGACACATTCTCTCTTCTTAAAGTTTTCTTGGATGAAGTTGGCCAAATCCTGGAAAATAATTTTTTTAAGTTTATTTCTGATAACTCAGGAAACAGAAGAGAACTCAGTAAAAAGATACTGCTTAAAACACTATGGCAGACATTCTTCCCAAAGAAATAAAGATTAAAAAGAGAAGACAGTAAGGTTCTTTAGGGTAGGGGCTGCTTTCATTCAACACACTCATTTCACTTTCATTCAAATCATGTCCTCCTTTATGGGAGCTCAGTGGAACTCAAAGTCTCTCCAGCTTGTTTAGCCATTTACACTCCTTTTAACCTTGAAACTCCCTGGAGAAGCTTTCAGCCTCGGGGAATGCAAATTCACCCCTAATCTGCCTCTGCTAAGAAAGCAAAGAGGAATTCTCACTTGCTGATAAAGGGTTGGGAGTTTTTGTTAGCTTTTTCAAGCACAGTTTAGATTTGCAGGGCAAGATTTCACTCAGGACACAAAGGGAAAGACACCAAGCTAAGGTTTAATTCATCCCTTTGACACAACTCTTGTGGTTAAACAGCAGGTGGAAGTTATTCCAAGCAGAAAAAACATTACAAGTATTATATCCAAAAAAAGAAAAATGGAAGGGAATACATTCAACCAGTAAAAGTCACAACACACAAGACCAAAAAAAAAAAAAAAATTAAAGAGGGGATAGCACTTGCTAAAGTCCCAAGAATTGGCCATCAGGGCCTTCTGCAAACCCATGAGGAACAGGGAATCTGCCACAGGACTGCTGGAATCAGCAAATCTTTCAGGCTTGAAAGGATGCTTAACATAACCATATGTTGGCTGCTGCCTTGGCCATCAAGCTGCTAGAAGAGCTTGGGGTGGTTCTTCACACAGAGAAATTTGTCTCTTACTGGCATGTGCAAAAGGGTTCAAAAGCAGAAGGGATGAAGAAAACACAATAAAGAGCTACAGGGTTCAAAAGCAGCACACCCTTAGAGTTTCACTGTGCCAGCTGCTGCTTGGAGGTCACTGGTGTTATAAATACATACTATGGCATTAGCTTTTCACAAATATTAAAGTGAATACTATATGTATAGTGTTGAAATGGTTTTTAAGATAGAGTTTTCTTTAAAAGTAACATAAATAAATAAAAAAAAAGTGTCTTTGTAATAAGAAAACTATCTGCTTAATTAACACCCAGTAAAAACACCTGCTACTAATATATCAGTTACCAACACCATCTATAAAAATTAAAAACCACAGCCCAAATTAAGACTAATAAAAAATAAATTAAAACCACAGCCAAAAAACACACTCTAAAAAAAACATGTTCTAAAAAACAAACTCAAAAAGTAGCCATGTAAATGGACAAAATATTGAAAAACAGTTTATAAAAAAAGTTTAAAAATATATAACAAGCCTATAAATATGCAATGGGCTGATACATTTAAAGAGTGTCTCCAAAACAAGTTTAGTATTTAGCTCTTAGCTAAATACTAAACAACCAGCCATTATAACTTTTTGCTGGATTATTTGTCGCTTATTGTCTTTTATTAAACTTTTTTAAATCGACCAAAAAAGTAAACCTCGTTTTTCACGCTGGTTAGGAAAATTTCTCCATAAAGGGGAAGTGACAAATCCATCACCCCGCCCTTGACATAATTCACCACCAGTGTGGTTCCTCCCAAGGGCCAGCATGTGCCAGGTACTCACAGCATCACTGCAAGCCACGTCTATGCTGTGAGACATGCTGGAATAGAGCAGCCTGGAACTCTCAAAATTGCCATTTCTTCGGTGCCTCATGTTGCCCAAGGAAACCTGCAAAAGCGTGGGAGAAGGGCAGATGGAGGAGCACTACACAACAGCAAAGGCAAATAAGAGCTTATTTGAATCCAGCATAAAGAATTAGGAAGGGTATTATCCCTAAAATGGGAAACAAAAGTTCAGAGAAAATATTTCCTGTCATTTCATACTCCAAAAAGACTTTCATTTCTCTTTCCCATCTCCAAAATAATTCCAACTCAGCATCTGTCGAGAAAGGAATATGTACCATGCATGCCATCCCATTCAATCCATTTTTATATTTTAACTCTTTTGTCTCTGAACAAGCTCATGGCTTACATACACCAACAGTCCTTAATCCAATGTATTTGCAAATTAAGGGGGATATTAAGAAGAAACATTTCAGGCACAGAGGAAGAACTTCAGTGTCAAAGCAGCTGGCCCAGCAGGACCCCAGGAGTTTAGAGGAGCAGCACCCACCACTGATGCCACTCCTAGAACAACAACAGTCCATACGAGCAAACTGAAGAGCAAGTGCATTTAAAGCATATTGGATCCAGAAGTTGAAAAGTGACCTGAAGAAGCAAACACATTTCAATCACCCTCTAAAGCAGATCCCTGTGTTGAGGTCCCTGTGTTGAAGGAACATCACTGCACTCACAGCAAAGCACAGAACAAAATCTTATTTATTCTAATACAAATACTTCAATTCCCTCCATGCCACTCTGTGAATAATACTGGGAAAGGCCTTTTCCTGAGAGAAAAGCTGTCAGCCAGCTGACATGGGGAGCTCAGAGCCTTCTTGTGTTTCCTCCACTGTCTTCTCTCCCACCTTTTCCCTGGCTGTGTGCTCTGGGTTTGCCTCTGGGGTGACACTGCCACTGCATGGCACACAAAACACCCCTCCCAGGCACAGCAACACTGAAGCATCACCCTGTAAACACAGAACTCCTGAGAGCCAAGAACCAGCAAGTGTGAAATTTTCCTTGGGGCACTCAACACAGTAGGAATGGCACAGGTAGTGGGAAGCTGCAGCTGTAAACAGAATGAGAGAATGCTATGTGAGCAAGCCCCCAGAAGCAGTAAAAAAAGGCAAGTTTCCACAAAGACGCATATATTTATGTGTCTAGTTATTTTAAAAATCCTTTGAAAACCATTTCGTGTTGAAGGGGAGCATGACTGACTTGGTGTTGTTTACTGTGCGTGGCAGAAGTCCACAACTACTTCCCACAAATTCTGCAGAATTCCCAGGGATCAGAGTCACTCTGTCACTGTTGAGTGATGGAAGAGATTAGAAAAAAGCCCATAAAGTGGAGAACAGAATTACAGAATGAAATCCAGCTGGTGTCCAGTCACCAGCACTGCTGCCCAGGGCTCAGTAGTGGGACCAGAGCCATGTCATACTTTTCTCAATTATTGGGATGAGGGGATGGAGGACACCCTCAGGAAGCTGCAGACACAGCTGGGGGATGTGGATCTGCTGGAGGACACCAAGCTCAGACACAGCTGGGGATGTGGATCTGCTGGAGGACACCAAGCTCAAACTTTTAGCTGGGGATGTGGATCTGTTAGAGGACAGCAAGCTGCAGACACAGCTGGGGATGTGGATCTGCTGGAGGACACCAAGCTGCAGACACAGCTGGGGTTTTGGATCTGCTGGGGGACACCAAGCTGCAGACACAGCTGGGGATGTGGATCTGCTGGAGACAGGAAGGCTCTGCACAGGGATCAGCCTGGATCCTTAGGCCAGGCTCAGCAAGGCCAAGGGCCTGGTGCTGTCCCTGGCTCACAACAACCCCATGGAACACTGAGGCTCAGGGAGGAGCAGCTGGGAAGCTGGAAAAGGCCCTGGCAGTGTTGGTGATGGTGCTGAACACAGGCCCTGGGCTGTGCCAGCCATGCTAGAACAGCCCCAGGACAGCCCGGCCCCTCCATGGCTGTGTCCAGCTCTGGGCCCTCCAGCCAGAGGGACACCGAGGGGCTGGAGCCTGTCCAGGGCAGGAATGAGCTGGGAAGGGGCTGGAGCCCCAGGAGGGGCTGAGGGAGCTGGGCTGGGCTCAGCCTGGAGCAAAGGAGGCTCAGAGGGCCCTTGTGGCTCTGCACAGCTCCCTGACAGAAGGGGACAGCCGGGGCCAGGCTCTGCTGCATGGAACAGGGACAGGAGGAGAGAGAACGGCCTCAGGCTGGGCAGGGCAAGCTCAGGGTGCACACCAGGAGAATTTCTCCATGGAAAGGGTGTCAGGTACTGGAAGGGGCTGTCCAGAGAGGTTTGGAGTCCCCAACCATGGAGATGTTCAGGAAACACCTAGACGTGGCACTCTGAGCTCTGGGCTGGGGACAAGGTGGGCATTGGGCACAGGTTGGACTGGAAGGTCTTGGAGATCTTTTCCAACTGAAATGATTCTGTGATTTTATGCAGTATGTGCTCCTTTTGGTACTGCAGGTCCAATGGGCACAACTTCACCCTCCCTAACTCCTCCTGGTGTTGCAGGAGGCAGACTTTCAGAATGAAGCAACAAAAAGCAAAGGTTGCAGCAAACAAAACCACAGGAACACATACTAGATGGGTGTTCTGAAACATCACAGCCTGCACCAGAATCCCAGAGACCTCACTTCATTACTTTCAGCCTTTGAAACTTCAAATATTTGAAGTTTCAGAGACTTTCCTGTGCCTGCCAGGTCAGAAAGAACAACTCTTACAGGGTCATTGCCACAGATTTGTAGCTGATGCAAGGCAAACATTTCCTCTAGACCCAAAGAGTCATGCCTGAAAAGTCATAGGGCTACATCTGTTTTTAATTTTTTTAAAAATTTTTCCAGAGATTGATTATAATTTTCAAGGTTTTCTTCTTATCCCTAGGACACATTCTCCAGAAGCTATGCTGTTGCACCCTTCTGCATTTAGTGAAAGTTACCTGCAATGCCCAGTCGGTCAAAGTCCTGGGAAAACCTGAACTCCTGGGCAAACCCAGGCAAAACATTAATCTCCCACATCTGAAGCCATTAACTGCCAAGTACTGTTCCCAGTGTCATACCCTGTCTCCTCTAAGTATGCTGATCCCTTTTCAAAGGGGTTGCCAATGAAAATAAGTTTTAATATTTTTGTCATTTCCACATTAGCGTTAAAATCCTTGACCAGAAATACCACATGTCAAAATTTCTGGGATTCTAAATTACCAAAGCTCTCATTTTCACCCTGGATTTTAGAGTCTCTGAACAGTCACAAAAGTTTTCGTTTCAGACACTACAGAAAAAGTCCCTGGTGTTCAGCTACACCTTGACATCAACATATACTCGTGACTATTACTTTAGGCAGGAGTGGCAAAGCCAAGATTAAGCCAAAAAGGCTATTCCTGTGTTGTCATGTCCTGCACAGCAGTAAGTGGGAATTCAAGAATGGATTCAGGAGCTTCAGGAAGCCACAAACACTTTGGGATGCTGAAATGGACCTACCTGGTGCCTGTGCCTGGTCTGCACTGGGCTGAGCTCCAACTGGATGATCTAACAAAGGCTGAGTGGACACACCATGGCCCATTGGAGACTTCTGTCCCTCGCCCTATGAGTTACAAAATTGAGCTGTAACCAGCTGATTTTTTCATGTTAACTTGAAATCCAGGAGAGGAAAAGGTAAACGTGGAAAAGAGTTCTCCAATTCTAGTGACAGCTGTGCCTGAATACCACCAGTGCCCATGGCAGGGTGGTTGGAACTGGATGATCTGTATGATACTTCCCAACACAAAATGCTCTGGCATTCTGTGATTCCCCAAATGGGGAGTAAAACAGAGCCATAGGAACCCCTGCTTTTCTTCAGCATCTGCTGCTTCTTCCTTTGTTCCAGCAAGTCCAGGATTTAGCTTCAAAGCTGACACACGTGTCTTTAAGGAGCCTGAATGCACGAGAGGGAGGGCAGCTGCAGCGCAGGGCTCGTGTCCCATGAGTGTCTCTCTCTCACGGTGGCACCGATGCCGCCGCCTTGGGACACCTGCCTGTGGGAGTCTGCCCTCGAATGTGGCCACTGAGGGGAGGTGTCATGAAGGTCACTGATTGGCACGCAGTGCCTTGCATGCAGCTGAGGGGACGCAGGGATCACTGAGGGGGAAGTGGATGGCAGATGCCCTGTGTGCCACTGAGCTGACCCGGGCGTCCCTGAGGGGAGGCAGGTGTCTGTCCTGTTCCTCAGGGTACGTCAGGGTCACTGCGGAAATGTGAGCGCCGCTTGAGGGGAGCCGGGCACGCCACGCGTGGCTGAGCGGACATGAGGTCGGCCGAAGGGACATGAGGGCCGCAGAGGGGCCGTGGGCGCCCTGAGGTACATGGGAGGGGCAGGCGGGTCCCCGCTCCCCGCTGCAGGCGGCGTTTTCCGCCCAGGCGTGGGCGGCCCCACCCCGCCGCTCCCCTCAGCCGCGGGGTGGGAGCTCGGAGTTGCTGTGTGCGCCCCTCGGGGCGGGGCACCCGGCAGCATCCCGTAAGGGCTCTGTGCATTTCTGTGGTCTCGTCCTTTGCGATCACAGCCTGTTCATAAACAGTGTTAATTTTTGTGCCTCCTGGCACCTACTCCCTCACACGTGCCCCTCGTGCCTTCCCACTGCTGTGTCCCATCAGGGCCTCTGTGGTGAATAATTTCGGACAGTTAATGAGTTAAAATTGTTAATTGCCTCTTTTAAATTACAGTTCTTGCTTGTTGTCTGTCTTGTGTGGCTCTGGTTTCATCTCCGATCGCTAACTAATGTGTTTCCTTCCCCAGTTAAGTGTAAAATCCTTAATTTACCCTCAAACCCAGTTTATAGTGTTCCCTTATCCCAGTTACTTCCTACTTCTGCCCTTTCGCCTACCTCATTTCCGGCCCTGCTGCTGCCTGTCCATCAAGATAGCAACGCCTGGTATGCAAATTTGTCACAACTCCCAAGCACCATTGCTGCTAAAAGTTCCTGCATGGAGCAAAATCCCCCCAAGAACAGTGAGCTCAAACCAAAATCAAACCTCTAGACTATACTGATCAACGAGCCATGTCATCAGTCATTGTGAACCATCTCTGTCTCCACAGCCATCTGTTCACAGTTACTTTAAAAGCAATTGACGGTCATAACCCCCTAAACCAACGAGCCACTGTGAGAGTTCTGGACATGCCTGCAAGGTTGGAACTTCCATTCCTGCCGTCGGACATTATTGCGTGGGATCCTCCTTTCCGCGTTGGACAAGCAGCAGGCTTCGGGCCTCCCTACGACCCCCATTAATAAAAAAGAGCTGCTATTTAATAAAGGCCTTGGCCTGCGCTTATTCACTTCAGCCTCCACAGCCCCTGATCCCTTCACGGCCTCCCAGTGCTCCGTCCCCTCAGGATCTCCCCCAGCCCGGCCAACCTGCCCGGCAGCAGCGCTGCCGCCCCACAGAAGCTCCAGAGGAGCCCGAGCAAGAGGCACCACGGAGCCCTCAGCAATCCAGCCAGGAGTACTCAGGCAGGAGGACACCGATGGCGGTTCCTGGCTGGGACAGGGGTCTTGGCCATCTCCAGGCACCGGTCTCGCAGGGATCCCCGCAGCTCCGGCCCCTGCCCACCCGGTCTATCAGCAGCACAAAGACTTCAGCACAACCACCAAAGGCCAAGGGGCTTCTGGCCATTTTCCCTCTAGCACTGCACACCTGGGCAGCTTGCTGAGCACAAGCACCCTTCTCCCTCTCTTCTGCCATGCCCTGCAGACTCTGGGCAGCAAATGAAAAATCCTGTGAGTCTATGTATCATACCACATCCTTTATTTCCATACTAAAGCAAAACAAAAAGAAGAAAATAACACTCTTGAAGAAAAAGAAAATCCCTGATGGCTCAGGTGGCCCCAGCAGACAGAGCCTTCCAGATCAGCTCTCTGCAGATCTCCAGCAGCGCAGCCAGCTGAGGTCCAACAAACGACGCCGTACCCTCCATGCCCTGCGGAATTGCTCTTGTACCCTCTGGAAGATGGAATATCGCCCACTCTGTAGTGCTCGAAGGACACACAATGTTTGAAGTGCTAGGTCAGACACAGTGCAGCTTATGTCTTCTGTCAGGTGTTCAATGGCTGGAACACAGAGGAACAGAGCCACAGTCAGAGCCTGGATCTGTGAGGACCCGAGGAGACCCCCGTGCCAGGGTGATCCCAGCCCACTGTAACCATGGCCAGGAGAGAGCAGGGACCACAGGGATCAGCCCAAAGCTGCTGGCCACGAATCCCCCACGTGCCCCTGAAATCTCTGTGTGCTCTGCCCACACTACCCCCTGTCCGCACAGGGAGCAGAGTGCTCCACAGATGGCACAGGGATTGCAGCTCCTCCTGCCAGCCCCGCTGACAGCCCGCTGCACTCACTCACCCTCACTGAGCACCTGGAGTTCCTCCCGGTGCCCCCTCCAGCGCCGGCCGGCCATCCCTGCGAATACAGACCCTGTCACGGCTCTGCCCAGCGGCAAAGCTCCCTGCCAGTGGCGCTGCCAGCCCTGTGGCCACTGGCCCTCGTGGCCAGGCAGGGCTCAGCCCGGGCCCTTGCCGCATGCTGCCGCCCAAGGGCGCGGCTGCAAGAGGGCAGCAGCAGTTCCGAGGGCAGCCGGGGCTCTGCGGCGCCGGGCCCGGATGGCAGAAGCTGCCGGGGCAGCAGGCGGGGCTGGGGCTGAGCTGCGGCGGAGCGGGGAGGGAGCCCGGACTCACCGATGAACCTGACAGCCGCCTCTCGCAGGGGCTCCTGTGGACTCAGCAGGTACCGCAGGGCCTGGCGCAGGTAATTGGCGATTCGTTCCTCATTCTCTGCCAGCTGCGGAGAGCGGCGGGAGCGAAGGGTCGGGGCGGGCTCTGGCCCTTTGGCAGGTGCTGCCCGCGCCCGGCCCCGGCCTCCCCTGCCCGCACAGCCCTGAGCAGCTGGCCGGCTCTGCAGGGGCACAGGGCCAGCTGCTGCCCGGGGAGCTGCGGTGCCGGCCCGCCCCGCAGCCCCGCTGGGCCGGGGCTCCGAGGGCAGCTGGCTCGGAGCCGCAGGAGCCTGGAGAAGAGCCCGTGCAGCCCCTGCCTGCAGCGCTGGGCAGGGCCACAGCTGCCAAGCGCACACAGTGAGCGCCGTGCTCAGGGGGCTTCTCCAGCCTGAGCCTGGCGCTTCCAGGCTGTCCTTACTAGGCACTCGGCCAACTTCCACAGCTGTTCCTTCTTCACCAGATTTTCCAGGTTTTGCCTCTTCAGGAACTTGGTTACACAAAGCAGCGCTGTCCGAGAGGCCTGGAGAGCAGCAGAGATGCAGAGATGTCCCCGCAGTTCAGGGCACAGGAGCCCTGTGCCAAGGCCTGGACGAGGCTGCAGCCCACCTGGCACCAGGGCAGGAGGCAGCCGAGCCCCCCCCAGGGGGACACGGGCAGCCCACGAGTCCTCACCTCTGCCACATGCAGATTCTCATCATGGCAATGGAAGAAGAGTGGTAGCAGGCTGTGCCGCACGTGTGTCTTCAGAGCCTTTTTTTCTTCTTCTACTACAAAATTCATCAACGTTCGAAAGACAAACATGGAGAGCAGCTGCACCTCGCTATCATCCTATATGAAAGGAAGGAAAAAAGACCAGCATCAGCGGCTCCCAGCTCACATTGGCACAAGCCTGAAAATCCACAGAGTGCAAAGAGTCCGGGCCGCACCCAGAGGCTGTTTTCTGGGGCACAGAGCCTTACGTTGTCAAAGAGTGGCAGGATCGCCTCAGCCAGCTGCACGGCAATGGGGCTGGGTATCAGCAAGCCATTATCCAGGAAAAAATAGCTGATGAGAAAGATGCTCATTTTGACCACATCACTATCTTCATCCTGCAGGAGCTCCACGAAGCTTTTGGTCAGGTTCCGCATTCTTTTGGTCTGTGCGGAGCAGAAGTCTGTGAAACCCCACCCTACTGCCTCAGCCCCGGGTGGCCACAGGCCTGTCCTGAAGCACTCGGGCAGCTGAACCCAGAGGAAGGAGAGCTGAGAGCAGCTGCCCCAGCAGCTGAAGCCCAGCCAAGCCCAAGAGTCGGCTTTCACCAGCGCAGCTTCAGGCACTGCCCCCTTCTCACCAGCAAGGGATCATCCCTGAGCAGAAGGAGGGCCCTGAGAACCATGCGACGAATCTCTACACGCTCACTGTTCAGGTGCCTTGACAGGACATCCATGATGGTGTCTCTGCATTCACTCAAGTCCAAGCACTCCAGGAGCTGAAAGACACAGGACAGTGACAGAGGACCCGGTTGGCAGGAGCCCAGAACTGCACAGGGCTGGGCCCAGACAGCAGCACAAGGCACGGGCACCATCCCAAGCAGTTGTGGCTATGAGAGGACAGGCTCACCTCCACAAGGAATGCCAGGGCAGGGAAATCCCAGTATGGCATGTCTTTACTGAGCATCTCAAAGAGGCAGTCTAAGATGCTTATACACAAGTGTATGGATACACTACGCAACTCCCTGGAAGATGGAAAAAGGTACTAAGACCATCAGCCAGGGGAACGAACGTCTCCCAGGACTGACTCCCAGAGTTCTGGTCTTTTCCCACAATTCTGAAAGGGAATCTGGGCCATTTGAGATGTGCCTGCTCCTGGGCACTCCCCTCTAGCAGTCTTTTCCAGTCTGCTTGTCTGTCCGTCAGAGAAAAGGCCCTCTGGCCCATAAGCATGGGTACTGTGTGGGGCACCCCAGGCACAGAGCACCAATGTCAGAGGCCATGGGGAACATGGGGTCTCACTTGGCCAGCAGACCCACGGCATAGTGGTGGGTGTCAGCAGACAGCAGCGTGTCCCAGCCACACTTGCGCTCCATTGATACCACCACATGCTCACACTGCATTCGGCAGAGCAGGGACTTCAGGGTCCGCACCGCAAACCTGTGTGCAGAGCAAAGCTCAGGTCATGCTGGGAGCACTGGCTCCTGCCCTGGGGACATGGCAGGGACAGAAGGACTGGGATGGAAAACCTGTTGGGGCTGGCAGTGAAGCTGTGTTGTTCCTGGCATATCTTCCAGAATTTGTCAACCTCCTCTGGCATTTCCAAAGTGCTGAAGAACACTTGGAAGAGCAGGTGGACAAATAGGCGGGGGGAAAACAATATCACTGTATATGGGACACAGGGCACCTGGAGGATCTTCCACACCACCACAGTTGCCTGCAAAGGACAAACATCCTGAGACAGCGCTCAGTGCCGAGGTGTCCGTGCGGCAGGGCTCGAGCATGGCAGGGAGAGGCCAGGGGAGGCGCAGGGGGAGCACCAGGCCTGGTGCCCCTGAAGCTGCCCCTGGGCCAGGATTCAGCCCAGCACCTGAGGCTGGGAGATGCAGTGGGGAAGAAGGGTGGAGAGCTGCAAGAGAGGTGGCCTTGGGGTGAGCAAAGGCCAGTTCCAGAAACTCACAGCCAGGGCAAAGACTCTCGTTGTGTCCCCATCAGAGGTACGTGTGCTGTGCACTGGCCAGCTCCCCAGCACATTGAGGAGTATCTGCAGCACCTCCTTCACAATCTTGAGTGAGGACATGATTGTTGTCCACATGGTCATAGCAGCTCTGTGGGGTCAGAACTCTGTTTCAGGGTTGTCTCAGTCAATGCACCGTGGCCTGGGCAGTAGTAAGGACCTGAGCTGACTGCCAGCTCTGCCTCTACCCATTGCCCCTCACTGGCAGAACCCAGGCAGCCCTGCCATGTGGGGACAGGCTCCTGAGGGGTAGGGAGGGAGCATGGCAGCAGGGGTGGGTGCTGACAAGCCAGGGCTGGGAAAGGGAGCAGCCAGAGAGCCCTGGAACTCTCTGTTGTTCAGGCAGACCTGGAGCAGGCTGTACAGGGTGATGGGCTGGTGAGCCCTGAGCCCTCTGGGCAGGTGGGCCCCATACCTGTCACACGTTGGGGCCACACGCAGCAGAGTCATCACCACATCAATGGGCTGTGCCTCAGCGAGATCCAGCAGTATCCTCTCCACCCTGTGCTCATCAGACTCATTGGCCATGAGCCACTGGTGGATGAACCTCACTATGGCAGGCACCTGAGGAAGGCATGGGGAGATTCGGAAAGCTGCCAGAGGCAGTAATGTCCCCAGCTTCCCCAGAGATGTGCTTCCCTTCCCACCACACTGTGATGGCATCAAAGGCTGACAGGGACCAGCAAGCCCCAGTGGTTTGGGAAACCACGTGACAGGGGGAGTGAAGCCTGGCCACAGGCTGCTTACCTGATCTGGACTAGAAACACCATTCTTTACAAGCATATTTAGCAGGGAGACAGTGATCTTCTGTTTGAAGATGTCTGAGTATGCTATGACCCCAGTGCCAATAGTGCTGGTCCCTTCCTGCCGAAAGCTCTTTAGCAAGTTGCAAATCAGCTGCAGGAGAAGGGCAAAAAGCCAGGGACGTTCCATGGAGTGCTCCAAGCTCTGTGATGGGCTGAGCAGTGGCAGCAGGCCCAGCCCAGGTGGGAATGGCTGCAGGTACCTGCGCTGTTCTGCGGAAGCGGCCATGGGTGGGGTCCTGCTCGTGTGTGCTGTCCATGGTTGCACCTGGCAAAGAGCGAGTGCAGCCAGAGCTGAGGGGCTGCGGGAGAGGCTGGAGAACAGAGCCCAGCCCTGCGCTCCCCAGGCAGGGACAGCCCCGGGATGCTCCAGGGGATGGAGCACGGGTACTGCGGGGTGTCTGCCCGGCCCCTCTTCTGTCCTGTGTCTGGCCATGTCCGAAAGCAATGGGATGGGATGGGATGGGATGGGATGGGATGGGATGGGATGGGATGGGATGGGATGGGATGGGATGGGATGGGATGGGATGGGATGGGATGGGATGGGATGGCATGGCATGGCATGGCATGGCATGGCATGGCATGGCATGGCATGGCATGGCATGGGATGGCATGGGATGGCATGGGATGGCATGGGATGGGATGGGATGGCATGGGATGGCATGGGATGGCATGGGATGGGACCAAGCTGGATGCAGGCACCAGCCATGAGGCTCAGCTCTGCCACTCACCCTCCTGCGCTGGCTGCAACTGCTCCAAGTCTTCAGTCTCCTGTGCTGACGTGGTTCCAGGACTTTCTTCCTCCTCCTTGCCCCAGGCCAGCTTGGGCACTTTCGGGGGTCTCTGCTCCATGTCTTTTCCACCTTCTTCCGTCCTGCCATGGGTATACTCCCAGATTCTGGGACGGGATGGGGACTTTGATGGGACGGGATGGGACAGCACAGGATAGGATAGGATAGGATAGGATAGGATAGGATAGGATAGGATAGGATAGGATAGGATAGGATAGGATAGGATAGGATAGGATAGGATAGGATAGGATAGGATAGGATAGGATAGGATAGGATAGGATAGGATAGGATAGGATAGGATAGGATAGGATAGGACAGGATAGGGTCAGACAGGACAGGATAGGACAGGATGGGATGGGGCCAAGCTGGATGCAGGCACCCTCTATGAGGCCCAGCTCTGCCCTCACCCTCCTGCACTGGCTGGAATGGCACCACCTCTTCAAGTTCCTCTGATGATTCATCTCCTGGACTTTCTTCCTCCTCTATCAGCCAGGCCAGCTTGGGCACTCTCGGGGGTCTCTGCTCCATGTCAGTGACGGGATTTATGGCTACTATCAGGAGAGATAGCTTAGAAAAGCTACAAGTCAGCAAGTCCTGCAGTCAAACCTGGAAGGCTCCTGCAAGACTAATGTCCTGGGAAGACTACAGGACAGCAGGTCCTGCACTCTGGTCTGGAGGGCTCCTGCCAGAAGGACAGGAGACTCCTTGTCAAGGACTGTGTTCAGCAAATCCCTCAGTCTGGTCTCGAGGGCACCTGCTGCAGGGGTGGGAGATACCTCGGAAAAGCTGCAAGGCACCAAGTCCCACGGACGCCCCTCAAGGGCACCTGCAAAACAGAAACCTTGAGAAGGCTACAGGTAAGTTAGTCCTGTGGCCTGGCCTCAAGGTCACCTGCAGGAATAACACTCAGAAAAGCTCCGGGTCCAACGGGAACGAGTGGGCTGTGCGGGGGCTCCTCACTACACTGCTCTGTCCCATCCTGTCCCGTCGCGTGCTCCGAGCACTGTGCCATGGCCGTGTCACCGTCGGCTCTTATATCACCACACGTCACAAAGGGTCCTTTGACACCCTGTCCTGATCCATGTCATGGTGACCATGCTGCACCATGTCACAAAGGGCCCTTGCACACACTGCCACCGGCCCTGGGGCTGCCACCAGCCCACCCAAAGTGGCCCAGGTTGGAAGGAATCCCTCACCCCAAGTGTCTAAGTCAGCCCAACAGGATCTTTAGGAATGGCTCAAACCATCAACAATCGCTGCCCTGCTCTGTGGGCTCAGGGCAGCAGAAGGAGCCCCCAGGGCTCCGAAGCAGCCGCAGCAGGAAGGGCACGGGGCCTTGCACAGAAGCTGGCTCGGCCTCCTTGGGACACGTCCCGGCTGGTGGCCATCCTAAACCCACGGCTGTGACACAGTCAAGGATGGTGTGGGCCAGGGCACAAATGCTGCTCTGACCCCTGGGCCCTGCAAGCACTGAAATCAGCGGGTGTGGCAGAGTCCTTGCCCAAGCAGACCTGCCACCCCCCGGGCCCTGGCAGCACTGGTGCCTGGCTCCTGCCCCAGAGACCTGTGCCCCGGGGGCTTCTGTGCCAGAGGGAGCCAAAGCCCCCGTGCACTGGGGGCTGTGCTCCTTCCTACAGGGGCTGTTGGCAGGAGCACCTGGAGCCACTGCTGGCAACTCTTGATATCTGTCAGAAGACAAAAGCTGTCAGTCCTGGACTTTTTTTTTCAGTGAAGGGATTGGCAGGAGCACCAGAACCAATCAGATGCTGAGTTTCACAGGACAACTAGATTGTACAGAATCCGTCATGTTTCTGTGTTTTCTAACAAAAACGTTTGCCCAATCTCTGATGTTTTATGCTGCAGTTGCTGCATGTCTGGCGGTGGTAGCTCATGTCAACAGGGGCCGGAAGGAGGAGCTGCAATTCCTGCCCCAGCTGCAGAGGGCTTTGTTCCCTGTGCGGGCAGAGGGATGCGTGGGCAGAGCTCTGATATCAGGGATTTGTGGCCAGCAACTTCGGACTGATCCCGCTGGTCCCTGCTCCCTCCTGGCTATGGCAAGAGCAGGCTGCGATGGCCCTGGGATGGGTGTCTCCCTCGGGGTCCCCACACATCTGGGATGTGACAGGCTCTCAGTTCCTCTCTCTTCCAGCTATTGAACACCTTATAAAAGACATAGGCTGTGCTGGGTCTGACCTGGCACATTGTATGTCATCTAGGTACTACAGAATGGGCAATATTCCATCTTCCAAGTCTGCAATATCAATTCCACAGTCTCGGCCTCATGTATCAGGCCTCAGCTGGCTGCATTGCTGGAGATCTGCAGAGAGCTGATCTGGAAGGCTCTGTCTGCTGGGGCCACCTGTGCCACCAGGGATTTTCTTTTTCTTCAAGAGTGTTATTTTCTTCTTTTTGTTTTGCTTTAGTATGGAAATAAAGGATGTGTTATAATACATAGACTCACAGGATTTTTCATTTGCTGCCCAGAGTCTGCAGGGCACGGCAGAAGAGGGGGAGAAGGGTGCTTGTGCTCAGCAAGCTGCCCAGGTGCGCAGTGCTAGAGGGAAAATGGCCAGAAGCCCCTTGTCTTTGGTGGTTGTGCTGAAGTCTTTGTGCTGCTGATAGACCGGGTGGGCAGGGTCGGAGCTTCGGGGATCCCTGCAAGACCAGTGCCTGGAGACGGCCACAACATCTGTCTCAGCCAGGAACCACCATCGGTGTCCTCCTGCCCAGGTGCTACTGGCTGGATTGCTGAGGGCTCCGTGGTGCCTCTTGCTTGGGCTCCTCTGGAGCTCCTGTGGGGCTGCAGTGCTGCTGCCGGGCAGGTTGGCCGGGCTGGGGGAGATCCTGAGGCCACGGAGCACTGGGAGGCTGTGAATAGATCAGGGGCTGTGGAGGCCCTGATGGGACATGGCAGTGGGAAAGCATGAGGGGCACGTGTGAGGGAGTGGGTGGCTTTAGGCACAAAAATTAACACTGTTTATGAACAGGCTGCGATCGCAAAGGACGAGGCCGCGGAAAAGCACAGAGCCCTTACGGGAGGCCGCCTGGCGCCTCGCCCCGAGGGGCGCACACAACAACTCCGAGCTCTCGCCCCGCGGCTGAGGGGAGCGGCGGGGTGGGGCCGCCCGCGCCTGGGCGGAAAATGCCGCCTGCAGTGGGGAGCGGGACCCGCCCGCCCCTCCCGTGTCCCTCAGGGCGCCCACGGCCCCTCCGCGGCCCTCGCGTCCCTTCGGCCGACGGCGTGTCCGCTCAGCCACCCGTGGCGTGCCCGGCTCCCCTCAAGCGACGCTCACATTTCCGCAGTGACCCTGACGTGCCCTGAGGAACAGGACAGACACCTGCCTCCCCTCAGGGACACCCGAGTCAGCTCAGTGGCATCTGCCATCCACTTCCCCCTCAGTGATCCCTGCGTCCCCTCAGCTGCATGCAAGGCACTACGTGCCATTCAGTGACCTTCATGACACCGTGGCAACACACGTGGCATCTGCCTTCCCTTCAGTGACACACAAGGCACCTGCAACCTGCTCTGGGAACCTAATATGTGCTCTGCGACCAAATGCCCCCTCAGCATCACCTGGGACACCCACCTTTCCCTCAGTGGACCCTCAAGTCCCGTCAGCAATTGGAGGGGTAGCAGTCACCCCCTCAGTGACAAAGCCCCAATACAGAGGGTCATGCTGGCCAGGGGCCAGCAGCAGGCAGAAAGCCATCAAAGGTGGGGAAGAGGCTCTGCCCTGCTTACAGCATGGGCCACGGGTTGGGACAGCTCCATTTCCCCCTTCAGGATTTGCAGACAGGGGCTTTCATCCTTCTGAAAAGGCTGCCCTTCTGTGCAGGCAGCCTGAGGAGAACAACAGCAAAAGGCCCATGACAGCAAAGCAGAGACCCAGCCCTGCACACAGGGAGGTCGCCCAGCACCAAGCCAACCATGGCACCTGGAAGGTGCCCACTGCACTCTAATGTGTCCCTGCCCAGTGAATGCCAGCAATGCCCTTTGCCCACAGGGACTTTCTGTGGCCCCCCCTGAGCTCAAAGCTGCTGCTCTTCTTGCTCACTGGTGCCTAAAGCCAGAGAGCTCACCTCTGCCACCATAACAGGAGCAAGACTCAGCACCCAGGCAGTTGAGCTCACGGCCTAAGGCTGAGGGTACAGGGGCCCCAGTCCCGAGGACAGGGAGGGCACAAGCCCAGCGCCACAACTCCTGGGCCCACACCTCTGAAGGGCCGGCACCAGGTTTACATGCTGATTATAGGGAGTCCCTCAAACAGCCCAGTGAGGGAAATGTCTTGGGAAAGCACCAGAGCAGATGGGTGGCAAGAATAATGTGGCTGCCTGGGAGCTGCTTATGGCCTCTGACACCCAGTACCTCAGGGCTTCCCACCACCCAGCCACTCAGGTGCCTTCTGCTGACTTGTATCCTCCTGGCACCCACTCCCTCACACATGCCCCTCTTTCCTTCCCACTGTCGTGTCCCATCAGGGCCTCCACGGCCCTTGATCCATTCATGGCCTCCCAGTGCTCCGTCCCCTCAGGATCTTCCCCAGCCCGGCCAACCTGCCCGGAAGCAGCGCTGCAGCCCCACAGGAGCTCCAGAGGAGTCCGAGCAAGAGGCACCACGGAGCCCTCAGCAATCCAGCCAGGAGTACTCAGGCAGGAGGACACCGATGGCGGTTTCCTGGCTGGGACAGGGGTCTGGCCATCTCCAGCACTGGTCTCGCAGGGATCCCCGCAGCTCCGGCCCCTGCCCACCCGGTCTATCAGCAGCACAAAAGACTTCAGCACAACCACCAAAGGCCAAGGGGCTTCTGGCCATTTTCCCTCTAGCACTGCACACCTGAGCAGCTTGCTGAGCACAAGCACCCTTCTCCCCCTCTTCTGCCGTGCCCTGCAGACTCTGGGCAGCAAATGAAAAATCCTGTGAGTCTATGTATTATAACACATCCTTTATTTCCCTATATGCTGATTTCACATGAAGGTGTGGTGGGTGGGAGGGGGGAAGCTTCCTGAGGAGAGCGGCACAGAGCCCGCAAACAAGAGGGCTGTCCCCTCTCTGGGGGATTCTCCTTTGAGCTGGGGGACCAACCAGAGAGTTGATTTAGTAGTGGACAGCTCGGATAATTAAAAAGTGTTTTCGCTTTCAGAAATCACATTGCTAAAGCTGAATCGGTGTCTTTTGGCTTTCAGCCTCCCTGGAGGTGAGGTGGCCTCTGGCCGCAGCCCCAGCTTCACTCGGCTCAGGGCCTGGACCTGGGCCCCTGCGGGCCCGGCACGGCTCCCGGCCCCCAGCCCCGGCTTGGATCGCGGCTTGGCTTGCCTTGGCAGGGCTGGGCTGGGTTTGGCTTGGCCCATTTTTTGTTTTCCTTGCGGCATGGCTGAGTGGTGGATGGGGGGAGCCACTGAAGCCCTCTCCTTTCTCCCGTTCTGAGTGGAGAGGCCTCCAGCTGACTGTGCAGCAGAAAGAAGTCCAACATTTTTTTTTATTTCCACGTGATCCCTGCTGGCCACATTTTTCCCAATGTGGCTTGGTTCAGCTCCTTTGCTTTCTGGATGCAAGTTTAATCCTTTTAATGCCTTGATGAGACTAGATCTCCTGAGCTCCCCGGAATGAAAAAGAGTAAAGCAAGAAGTCTGCTTAAGTGAGCGAAATGAAGTTACTTTCCAGATGGGAAGAGATTGAAGAGATGTCGTTGATAAGTAGCTGAAACCTTTTTTGTGGGCTATAAGGGGACTGTGAGTACACTAAAATTCCTTTAAACTGTGAAATGTACTGGGGAGGTTAAAGCGCTTCAAAAAAGAGGACCTTTTGTCTCGAGGAAATGGGGCTCTCTGTTTAGGGACTGGAAATATGGACAGAGATATTTAATAGAAAAAGACATGAAGAGAATTTTGTCTTTGAGCAACCTGCCTTTAAAAGTAGTACCCCAAGTGTGTAACATAACGCATAACACAGCTCTGGAAGGACTGTGGAGATGGGAGGAAGTCATAATCTGCAGTATTTCCAAGGGGGACGTGGATTGGGAACGTGAAGACACCCCCTAAGCCAAAACCAAAACAAAGGGAGCTTTTCTCTCTAGAGTAAACTGAAATGATTGTTTGAGTGGATAACTGACTAAAGTGTTCTCTGTATGTTGCTGTTACGAGAGGTGTGGGATGTGGGAAGGGGGAGGAGGGAATGGGTCTGGAAATCTTGTTCTGATTTTTATTTGTTATTAATAAATTTCTTTAATAATTAATTAAATAAAAATTAAAATAAAATAAAAAAATTAATAAAACAATTAATAAATTAATTCATTCCTTTTAAGTTTTAAGCCTGCCTTGTCTTTGCTCCTAAATCATATCGCTAAAAGAAATTAAATCTATAAAAACTGGCAAACCCAAGTCAAACCCTGACACCATACTAAAGCAAAACAAAAAGAAGAAAAGAAAATCTTGACGAAAAAGAAAATCCCTGGTGGCTCAGGAGGCCCCAGCAGGCAGAGCCTCCCAGATCAGCTCTCTCCAGATCTCCAGCAGCACAGCCAGCCGAGGCCCAATAGATGGGGGCCGTGTCCTCCATGCCCGGCGAAAATGATCTTGCAAATTATTGAAAATGGAATGTTGAGTTCTCTGTACTGCCCTGAGGATGTGCAGTGTTTAAACTTCCAGGCTTCTGATGGCAGCGCTGCTGTCATGTGCCATGTCATCCAGAGCTGGAAGAGAAAGGAACAGAGACAGGGTCAGATCCCAAATCTTCAGGGACACGAGAAGAACTCTATGCCAGGGTGATCCCAGCCTGCTGTAGCCATGGCCAGGAGGGAGCAGGGGCCACCGGGATCAGCCCGAAGCTGCTGGCCACGAATCCCCCACGTGCCCCTAAAATCTCTGTGTGCTCTGTGGCAGAGATTGCAGCTCCTCCTGCCAACCCTGCTGACAGCCCGCTGCGTCACTCACCTCACTGAGCACCTGCAGCTCTTCCTTCTTCCCCCTCATGATTGCCCTGGCCATACCTGGGAACACAGACCCTGTCACAGCTTCTGCCCAGCAGCACAGCTCCCTGCCAGCAGCGCTGCCAGCCCTGTGGCCACTGGCCCTCATGTGCCAGGCAGGGCTCAGCCCGGGCCCTTGCCTCATGCTGCCGCCCAGTGGCACGGCTGCGAGAGGGGCGGCAGCAGCCCCGAGGGGTGGGCTCTGGCACAGTTGACTTAAGAGCCTTTTTTTCCCTCATCTACTACCAATTCCATCACCTTGCAGAAGAGGTCAAAGGAGAGCACCTGCACATTGCTATTTGTCCTAGGGGAAAGGAAAAAACATCAGCACCAACTTTTCCAGGCCCAAATATTCCACAGGGTACCAATTTTCTGGGCAGCAGGCACTGCCCAAGGCTGAAGACGCAGAGCCTTACATGTCAAGAGCTCCAGGAGTGCCTTGGGCCAGCTTGGAGCAGTGGTGATGGATATCAGGATGTCCTTGTTCTGGTGAACACACGGAGGGTAATGCCAACCACCTCTCCATCTGCATAACCCAGCAGATCCAGGGAGGCTTCGAGCCAGGCTACACATTTTCTGGCCTTGTGGAAGACAAGGCTGTGCTGTGAAGCCACAAACGGCTCCCACCAACAGCGCCCGGGCACTGCACCCCACCCTGCAGCCACAGGGCCCAGCAGCCCAAGGCCTGTCCCAAAGAGCTCAGGGAGGTGAGGCAGGGAGGAGCTGGGAGCATCTGCCTCAGCTCCTGAAGCCCAGCCAGCCTGAGGGGCTGCTTTCCCCAAGACAGCTTCAGCCGCTGCCCCCTTCTCACCATCCCAGGGGATCCTTGCTGAGCAGCACAAGGCCCTGAAGCACCAGGCGACGCCTGTCCCTGGAATTGCTCGTAGGAACCTTGACAGAATCTCAAGGATGCTGTCACCATGCTGACATTCACCTCAAATCCAGGCTGTTGAGGACCTGAAGGCACTGGGCAGTGACAGGGACACACAGGAGCCCAGAACCGCACTGGACTGGGCCCAGACAGCAGGAACAGGGCACGGGCACCGTCCCAGGCAGCTGTGGCTACGAGAGGACAGAGAGCTGGGAGGCAGCTTCAGGGCGACAGCACTGGCCATCAGGCTCACCTCCACAAGGAATGCCAGGAAATGCAGATCCCAGCATGGCTCTTCCCTGATGAGCTGCCCCAGGTGGTATGGAATCCCAGAACACAAGGAGAGGGACACACAGCGCATCTCCCTGCAAGGTTGAAAAAGACAACAAGAATCTTAGCAGGGGAGGGAGGCAAACCACTCCCAAGACTGACAGATATCTGGGCTTTTCCCACCACCCTGGTGAGAATGTGGCTCCTTAAAAATTTGGCTCCTTTCAGGCACCTCCTGAGGTAGAGGGGTGGTAATGCTCTCCCATGACTGACTCACAGAGATCAAGTTTTTCCCCAGCATCCCTGGAGGCAATGTGGACACTTTCGGAGGCAGCTCCTTTTGGGCACCTCCTCTCCCAGCCTTTTCCAATCTCCTTGGCCATCCCTTGGTGACAAAGGCGTCTGGCCCATGAGCAGGGGTACTGTGTGGGGCACCCAGGGAACACAGCACAAATGTCAAGGACAGAGAGGCAATGGGGGTCTCACCTGGCCAGCAGACCCACGGCATAGTGCTGGGTGTCAGTACACAGCAGGCTGTCCCAGCCACGCTTGCGCTCTATTGCCATCACCTCAGGCTCATACTGCAGACAGATGAGCAGAGCCTTCATGGTCTGCACTACAAACCTGTGTGCAGAGCAAAGTCCAGGTCACACTGAGAGCACTGGTGCTGGCCACAAGGGCATGGGAAGGACTGGAGGACTGGGACCTGTTGGACTTGCTGGGAAGGCGGCGTTCCTCCCGGCACGCTCTCCAGAAGTTATCAACTTGCTTGGCATCTGCTGTGTGGTGATGACAACATGCAAGAGCAGAGCCGTAAACAGAGGGTAGGAAGTATTCATCATGGCCTCCTGGCAGTGGGGCACCTGGACCATCACCCAGATCACCAGAGTTTCCTGCGGAAGAAGCAACCCAAGGCAGCGCTCAATGCCGAGGTGTCCATGGGGCAGGGCCTAAGGGAGAGGCAGGGGGAGCAGCGGGCCTGGTGCCCCTGAGCCTGTCCCTGGCCCAGGTTTGAGCCCAGTGCCTGAGGCACTGAGAGGATGGAGAGCTGCTGGAGAGGTGACCTGGGGGTGAGCAAGGGCCAGTTGCAGAAACTCACAGCCAGGGCAAAAACATCTTTGTTGTCTCCATCAGAGGTGCACATGCTGTGCAGAGGCCAGTCCTCCATGACACAGAGCAGAATTGGCAGCACCTTCTCCACTTTTTGTCCTCATGAGCCTATGGCTCTCCACATC
Organism: Erithacus rubecula; assembly: GCF_903797595.1. Classification (NCBI taxonomy): domain Eukaryota; kingdom Metazoa; phylum Chordata; class Aves; order Passeriformes; family Muscicapidae; genus Erithacus; species Erithacus rubecula. The sequence continues at coordinate 7,001 of NW_027635596.1, read as the reverse complement.
ATTGCAGCAGCCCTGTGAGGTTGGAGCTCAGTGTCAGGGGTTCTCAGTGATAGTACCATGCCCTGTGCAGCTGTGACAGAGCCCCAGTGCCCTGAGGGGCAGGGAGGGAGCCTGGCAGTGGCAGCAGGCTCAGGAAGCAAAGGGGCCTGAGGGTCCTGGACATCTCCACCTGTCTGGCAGGCCCCATTGGACAGGCTGTACAGGGCAATGGGCCCTAAAGGCTGCTGAGCCCTGAGCTCTCAAGGCCCTTGGGCCCCATACCTGTCACACTTTGGGGCACAGCGCAGGAGGGTCAACACCACGTCAGCTGGGTGTTCTCCAGCCAGCCTCAGAATGTCAGTGCGCAGCCTTGCATCTAAAGTACCCTGGGATGTCAGTCTCTGGTGAATGCTTTTCACCATGGCTGGCACCTGGGGTGGGTGGGTAAGACTTGGAGCGCTGGCCAAGGGAGCAACTCCCAGCTTCCCTGAAGAAGTGCCTCAATCCCTGCCACACTCTTTTCCTTCAGAAACTGATGGAGCCCAGTGACCACGGCCTGAGTGGGCACACAATCCTGGGAGGCATCAAGCCCTGGCCACAGGCTGCTTAAGTGGTGTTGAGAAGAGGCACAACGGTCTTTGAAGTAGTTTACTATGAGTTCCTCAGCGTGACTCAGAGTGGGAGTGGTGTCAGTGTTTGTGATGCCCTGAGCCACTCCAGTGTCTGCAATTTTCATGCCCACTTCCTCAGTCACTGCCATGTCAGCCTGCGCCCTGTCATCAGTCCTTGCAGTGTCAGACTCTTCTGAGCGATCGGGCAAATCTGGGCTGACATCAGGCTCTGCCTGGAGCTCAGTCAGGCTGGAGTCAGGCTCAGCTGTGCCCTCTGTTGCTGTGCCGGTCTTTCTACATTGCAAAGGCACAAACCTCCACAACATCTGCAGGAGAACAAAGGACAGGGAGGAAAGACAAGTTCCAAGGAGTGCTCCAAGCTCTGTGCTGGGCTGAGCAGTGACAGCAAACCCAGCCCAGGTGGGGATGGCTGCAGATACCTGCGCTGTTCTGCGGAAGCGGCCATGGGTGGGGTCCTGCTCGTGTGTTCTGTCCATGGCTGCACCTGGCAAAGAGTGAGCGCAGCCAGAGCTGAGGGGCTGCGGGAGAGGCCGAAGAACAGAGCCCAGCCCTGCGCTCCCCAGGCAGGGACAGCCCCGGGATGCCCCAGGGGATGGAGCACGGGCACTGCGGGTATCTGCCCAGCCCCTCTTCTGTCCTGTGTCTGGGCATGTCCCCGGGATGGGATGGGATGGGGCCAATCTTGCAGCAGCCGTCCACACTGTCTCAGCTGTGCCACTCACAATCCTGCATTGGCTGGAACGGGCCCAGTTCTTCAGGTTGTTGTGCTGAGGAAACTCCAGGGTCTTCCTTTTCTTTCCCCCTGAACACCTGGAGCAGGTGGAGAAATCTGCCCACCATGGCAGAGTCTGGCCTGGAGGCCACCTTGAAGAGAGATGCCTCGGGAAACTCTGAGGCAACAAGTTGTGCACTTGTCCCTTAAGACAGACACAACAGAGGCACCTCAGATAGACTGCAGAACAGCAAATTCGGCCCTCTGCTCTTCAGGGCTCCTGCCACAGGGACAGGAGACTCCTCCTAACCAATTCAGGTCAGCAAGTCCCATGGTCTGGCTGCAACTGTTCCTGCAAAAGAGAAGCCTCGGGAAGGCCACGAGCCACCAAGTCCTGCTGTGTCTGCAGAGGAACAAAGGCAGATCAGGCTGGAAGGGTCTCTGTGCTGAAGCTCCAGTTCCACAACACTCTTTAGTTCAAGGTCTTGCTTTGCACCCTGAAGCCCCGGGATTTTAGAAGAGCCACCCTGAGTATGCTCTGAACCCAGCTGGGAGGGATTCCATGGCAAGCACTCATGGAGGGCAAAGGAGCTTGGAGGAATGCTGGCAGGTTTCAAGAATAGTTTCCTGAAAGCACAGCAATGCTCCATCCCTGCACAGGGTCAGGAAGAGGGCAGAAGCAGAGAGCATCAGGGCTTCACAGAGAGCTTTGAGTGATCCAGAGAGCAGCAGCACAGTGCCCGAGAGTCGGACGTGTGACCGTGCCTGTGTCCGGAGCGCTGCCAGGCAGTGCTGGGATCCTGGCTGCAGTTTTTATCTTCTACAGGAAACATGAGTTCTTGTAACAGGTATTGAAAGCATGGCCAGAAGTCATAAAACTTATGGCTAAAAGATCTTTTAAGGACTTATTAACATAAAATACTGCCAACAAGGATATCTATGTTTCTATTCCAATACTAAGAAATTTCATCTAATTGCAGTGTGACCTTTCTAAGCCAATCTCATTCTAACACATAGATCTGTTCTTAAGGCTAGTTTGTCACCTTTATACCTGCTTAACTCTTTCTATAACTTAATCTTTATTAAATGAACTTGTTTCTACTAAATATGTCTCTGCTTTAAGCTTTAAATCTACATTCTTACTTCTAGTACCTAAGCTCGGAATCTTTTCGCAGCGCCTCAGTTCAAATCCTGTGTTCTTTTCCAGGCTTTGATTTACATGCACAACTTTCTGAGAACTTCTTGCATTCTGAACTCCAACAGGTGGGCTTTGGGTTTTTTGTTATAATGGTTTTTACATGATTGAAAACTGCAGTTAGTACAAGTGTATGTGACCGAACAGAAGCCTCCAAAAAGGATGCATCTTTCCAGACCCCTTCCTTTGTGTAGTGTTTGAGCTTATCTGCAGTTCCAGAGGATGCTGCAGAAGAAGCCTGCCTGCGGTGTGAACAGCTGGATTATCTCCTTTCAATGGTGGCTGAGCTTGGGGAGCAAGCTGAAAGACTAAGGAGTGATGGGGGAAGTGAAAGGGAAATAGATTGGTGGAGTTCTGTCCTTGCATCCTTGAGGGAGGCCCACCAGGAGTCAGAGGACTCCCGTGTCCCCCCCATCAGGCAATAGGAGGACACCTGGTGGGTGAAGGGGAGTGGAAATGGGTCCCTACTCGGGGAGATCATAATAAACTTTCCTCCTGGCCCCCATCACCTTGCCAGGTGCCACTCCAGCATAGGTATGAAGCCCTGAATTTAGATGGCCTGTCAGATGGAGTAGAAGAGAATGATCTGCCCAGTGGGCCCAATAACAGTTCACCTGTTAGACAGATCACCACCTCTGATACTAACAAGAAGAGAAGGGTAGTGGTAGTAGGTGAGTCCCTTCTGAGGGGAACTGAGGGCCCCATATGTCAACCAGACCCATCCCACAAGGAGCTCTGCTGCCTCACTGAGGCTCCGGTGTGGAATATCATGGAGAGGCTTCCTGGGCTGATTCAGCCTTCTGATTATTACCCACTGATGATACTCCAGGCATCCATGAATCAGTGTAAAGGTAGAGCTTTGGCCATTTCTCTCTCTCAGCAATGTCCAAGGCCAGCTGAACAGCTTTGGGTTCAGCAAGTTAACTTGATCCACCTTTTCCTTCGGTAGCTTTTGCAACTTGTCCTGTGGGGCTCCATACGGCTGCTTTCCACTTCTTGTTCATTCCCACCATGAGGCAGGAACCTTCAGTGAAAAGAGCGTTGCATGTTTCATCTGCTGGCAGCTGGTTGTACGGTGGGGCTTCTTCAGCCCAGGTCACTTGCTTCTGCTCCTCTTCATCAGCGAGACCAAAATCTTCACCTTCTGGCCAGTTTGTAAGTATCTCCAAAATCCCGGGGCCATTCAGGTTGCCAATACAGGCACAATGTGTGATGAGGGCAATCCACTTGCTCCATGTGGCGTCAGTGGCGTGGTGGGTAGAGGGAACCTTTCCTTTGAACATCCACCCCAGCACTGGCAGTTGGGGTGCCAGGAGAAGCTGTGCTTCTGTGCCAGTCACCCCTGAGGCAGCTTGAACTCCTTCATAGGCAGCCAAGATTTCCTTCTCTGTGGGAGTGTAATTGGCTTCAGACCCTTTGTAACTTCTGCTCCAGAATCCCAGGGGTCAGCCTCAGGCCTCACCAGGCACCTTCTGCCAAAGGCTCCAGGACAGACCATGGTTTCCAGCTTCAGAGTAGAGCACATTCTTCACCTCTGGTCCCGTCCTGCCTGGCCCAAGGGCTACTGCATGGGCAATCTCCTGTTTGATCTGGGCAAAGGCTTGCCGTTGTTCAGGGCCCTAGTAGAAAACGTTCTTCTTGTGAGTGACAAGGTATAGAGGGCTCACAGTCTGGCTGTACTCATGGATGTGCATTCTCCAAAAGCCTATGGCACCTAGAAAAGCTTGTGTTTTCTTCTTGCTTGTTGTTGGAGACATTGCAGTGATCTTATTGATGACCTCAGTGGGGATCTGGCACCATCCATCTTGGCACTTCACTCCCAGTAACCGGATCTCTTGGGCAGGTCCTTTGACTTTACTCTTTTTAATGGCAAAACCGGCTCCCAGCAAAATCTGGATGATCTTCTCCCCCTTCTCAAATACCTCCATCACCGTGTTCCCCCACACATTATGTCATCGATGTACTGCAAATGTTCTGGAGACTCACCCTTTTCCAGAGCAGCCTGAAACAGTCCGTGGCAGATGGTGGGGCTGTGTTTCCACCCTTAGGGCTGTCAGTTCCAGGTGTCCTGCATGCCCCTCCATGTAGAAGCAAACTGAGTCCTGCACTCTGCTGCCAAAGGAATGGAGAAGAATGCATTTGCAATGTCAATGGTGGCATCCCACCTTGCTGCCTTGGACTCCAGCTCGTACTGCAGTTCCAGCATGTGTGGCAAGGCAGCGCTCAGCAGTGGAGTCACTTCATTCAAGCCACGATAATCCCCAGTCAGTCTCCATTGTGCATCAGATTTGCACACAGCCCACATGGGACTGTTGAAGGGTGAGTGGCTCTTGCTGACCACCCCTTGGCCCTCCAGCTCACGGATCATCTTGTAGATGGGAATCACAGCGTCTCGATTTGTCCGGTACTGCCGGCGGGGCACTGTCAAGGTGGCAATTGGCACCTGTTGCTCTGTCACTTCCAGGAGTCCCACTGCAGAGGGGTTTTCTGACAGTCCAGGCAAGGTGTTCAACTGCTTAATGCTCTTTGTCGCTACAGCAGCTATTCCAAAAGCCCACCTGAGCCCCTTTGGGTCTTTGTAGTAGCCGTTCCTGAGGAAGTCTACGCCTAGAATGCGCGGTGCCCCTGGGCCAGTTACAATTGGATGTTTCTGCCACCCCTTCCCTGTCAGGCTCATCTCAGCTTCCAGCAAAGTGAATTCCTGTGACTCCCCCGTCACCCCAACCATGGAAACAGGTACCTTCCCCACATGTTCTGATGGTGTCAGGGTGCACTGTGAACCAGCATCGACTAGTACTTTATGTTTCTGTGGCTTTGATGTACCAGGCCATCACACCCTCACTATCCAATAGATCCTGTCATGCCTCTCCTTGGCTAGAGACAGGGCCCCTCTAGTCCTGGTTATTATTTCTTTCCTGGGCATACATAGTGGAGCTTCCTTCCACGGGATCTGACAGATCATCCTCCTTTGTCTAATACCCTGCACCTTGCTTGTGGGAGGTTGAGGCTACCTTCATTTTAGTGCGGTTCCCTTGGTTAGCATTTCCCTCCCTGAGCTGATGCACCCGTGCTGCCAGGACAGAAGTGGGTTTCCTGTTCCATTTTCCCATGTCTTCCCCATGGCCTCGCAGGAAAAACCACAGGTCAGCTCGCGGGGTTTCCCTCTCTCCCTAGCCTGCGGGTATTGGGTTCTAGATTTGGGGCCTGCCACTTGCACTGGTGCCTCACTGATCTTCCTTATCTCTTCCATTATCTCCTCCCTCATCTCCTCCTTTATATCCCTCATCCTATCTTGGACTTCTTGGAGGTCTCTGGCCACGGCCGACACATTGGCATGCATTGAGCCATTCATCATACTCTCAAAATTTCTGAGCTTGTTGGCAACAGAACACACTGTCTCTTGGTGGTTATCAGCATTAATCATTGCAATGAAGGTGGCATATTGAGATGGCCCCAGGGTTGCCAAATTCCACAGCATCTGCCCTGTGTACTTGACCTTTTCAGGGTCATTGTCATGCTGTCCATCCCTCCCAAAGAGTACCTCTAATACTGCCACTTCCCTCAGCTGCTGGATCCCTTCCTCAAGGGTCTTCCAGCACATTCTACGGTGGTATTCCTGCATTCTCTCTCTGTGGACAAATCTCTCTCACATTCATTAAAAGTCGGTCCCAGAGGGAAAGGAGACCTTGGTCCCTTACAAATACCTGGTCCACACCTGAATCCTGGGCCAAGGATCCCAAATTCCTGGCCTCAGTTCCATCCAGTTGCACCCCTGTTCCCATAAGGTCCCAGACCAGGAGTAACCAAGTTGTAAAATGCTCATGGCCCCGCTGTGCAATGTCTTTACGCGGGTTACGGAGACTGTCGTATGAGAGGGACTCGGTGACGATCTCAACCTCTGGATCCCTTGCTGGTTGTGAGGACCCTCCTTGCTGATCCCCGTTATCTAGGTGCCTAGTTTTAATCTTAGATTTTGTAGTTTCCACAGGGGCAAATGCTGCTGGCTGTAGCTGCCCATGGCTCAGCTGGAACCTGGACAGATACAACATCTATGGGTTCCACTGCAGCACCATCTGACTCTCCCTCTTTAGGGCAGGGGGAGGGTTTCTCAGCAGCTGGAGAAAAGTGCTCCTTCAACATCTGGTAGTGCTCCTTCATCATCTGGCTTTGCTCCTTCAACACCTGGCCTATATCCTTCAACACCTGGCCTATATCCTTCACTAGAGCCCCCACCTACTCTGGATGGTTCATTTCTGCGGTGGGCTGTGGGGCAGCATCAGGCTCTGGGGAAGCATCTCTAGTCCCTTGGGCAGGATTAGGCTCTGGGGCAGCATCCTTACTCCCTGGGGCAGGGGCAGGCTCTGGGGTAGCATCCCTAGTCCCTTGGGCAGGGTCATTTCTGGAGCAACATCCCTAGATCCTGGTGCAGAGGCAGACTCTGGGGCAGCACCTCTATTTGCTGGGGCAGGTATCTGGGTTTTTA
>NW_027635597.1:0-45719 GCF_903797595.1 Erithacus rubecula | reverse complement strand
TTATATGGCCGGTGCCAGGGGGTCCATGCGGCCAGTGCCAGGGGGGTCCATGCGGCCGGTTCTGAGGGGTCCATTTGGCCGGTGCCGGGGGGTCCAGCGGCCCCGCCGAGCCATGCCGGGCCAGACTAAGGGCTCCCCGCAGAACCGGTGCCGGGCAGGGGGGCCGAGCTGGGTCCCCCCAGAGCCAGGGCCAGGCCCCCAGCCGGTGACTCCCACTCCTCCGGAGACCGGAAGCCGAAAGACCCAACCAGAACTTCATCCATTGTGATTTGTAAAAGCAAAGTAACTTTTTCATTAGTTTCCTGAGCTGACCATCACCAAATCAGCTCTCTGACTGCTGCCAGCAGCTCACAGGAGAAGCCCCGGGAGATGGGACAGCCCCTCCATTCCCGGACCATGTGAAGCTTTCCCTGAGAGGAAGCCAACCCTCCCCCCAAGCACGTAAAACCAACACAGGAGGAAAGCATAGAGCCCCAGGGTTCGGAAGGCAGATGAGAGCCTCTCTAGGGCAAGGCCAGCCAGACATGTCAGTAGTGGCAGATTTTGTCTAGGATCAGTCTTTGCATATAGGGAATTTTGGAGGTGGAATCCCCATCTAGGCCATGGGTGCCTGGAGAAACAGGACAGTTCCTTCCATAGGAAAGAAAGCATGGAGCCTTCCCCAGTGTTTTGGGACAGATGAGAGGTGACCCTCCTGAAATCATTGCCAGCCAGATTTGTCCCGGCAATATTCCCATGGGAACAATCCGTGAATATAAGGATATTTGGCAGTGAAATCTCAGTTCTGGCCATGGGTGCCTGGAGGTGGAGGACAGTTCTTTTCCATAGGAAGGAAAACACAGAGCCATAGTGTGGATGATACAAAGGTGCCTGGAAAAGGCCCTTGGGATTTTGTGCCCTGAGATAATGAAACCTTTCATGAGAGATGGCCCCCCTCCCCCCCCACCAAAACCCCTGTTATCATTTAGGATTTCTATTGGTTTTTTAACTTTACTAGATGATTTTTTTTCACGCCTAGAATGTAACTGCATAGTTTTTTCAACTCATAATTTTACTGGTTAGAATTTCAATCCCTTTGAAACCTATAAAGACCATTGCTGTGCTATGTAACCGGATTTTGCTGGTAGAACCCTTCGAAGAAAGAAAGCTGCTTTCAGAATCTCTACGGCAAGTCCCGGAGTCTCTGTCTCTTGCTATTCTTGTGGCTGGCACTCTGCCTCAGGAGCTCTCAGAGCGATCCGGTCTCCCGTAGAAGCCTGAGGCTGGAACCACCCTAGCCCCGGCAGCTGCACCATGGTGTTTCAGGAGCAGATGAGAAGAGTCCCTAAACGTGCCAAGGTCAACTGGACCAGTCAGGTGGTCCCTGGGACGCCAACCCAGCCAGACCTATTCTGTGTTGCTTTGGTTTCATTGGGACCTGTAGTGTCACTATGGTCCCAATGATTCCATGAGGCCTTGCAGTGTCACAATGGTCTTCGTGGTTCCACAGGCCCCACAATGTCAAGTAACTCTGTTCCATTACGCTCGCAATGTTACCATGGACCTTTGGAGATGGGGCTTTGCAGTGTCACAATGATCTCCTTTGGCTCCACAGTGTCCCAATGGACCATTGATGACATGAGGCCCTCCAAAGTCACAACAGACCTTTGGTTCCATGCAGCCCTGCAGTGTCACAAAGGCCTCAATTTCACAAAGGCCCCACAGCCTCAAAATGATTCTCTTAGTTCTATGGGGACTCGCAGGGTCACAATAGTCTCACTGGTTCCATAGGGCCTCACAGTGTCACAGTGCTTTGCTTATTTCATGTGGCCTCATACTGTCACAATGATTCTATTAGTCCCCTCAGTATCACAATGGTCTCCTTGGTTCCAGGAGGCTGTGAAGTGTCTGAATGGTCTCTTGTTGGTTCCATGAGGCCTTGCAATGTCACCATTGACCTTTGGCTCCATGGAATCTCACAGTGTCCCAATGGCCCCTTGGTTCCATGACACCCCAAAGTGTCAAAATGGTCTGCAGGGCTCCCATGAGGCCTGCAGTGTTACAATGGACCCTTGGTTTGATAGGGCCCCACAGTGTAGCAATGACTCGTACATTCCACGGAGCCACAGAGTGTCAGTACATTCCCCTTGGTTCCATGAGGCCCAGCAATGTCACAGTGGTTTCCATGACACCATGAAGCCCCGCAGTGTCAAAATGTTCCCTTGGTTCCATGGGCCCTGTGCTGGTGCATTCCCTCCTTCCCTTCTCAGGCCACGCTCTGAGCTGAGAAATGCTCACTGGGCCTCAGCCTTGGCCAGCAGCCCCTGAGCTCAGCTCCTCTGGAGCTCAGCACAAACACTGTCTGCTCCCAGACACTGCTGCTGCCCAATGAGCTCCTGGTTCCTTTAGGAGCAGCCCTGGACTGTTTTTGTTCCCTCAGTGGCACAACATCCCTGCTTTCCCCCTTCCAAAGAAAGCTGTGGATGTCAAGTGCGGTCAGGATGAGACATTGCTGTACACTGAGAGCCACGTATAATAATGACAAGGACTTCTTGAGCATATGAGGCTAAAGAAGCATTTTATTGGAAAACCAAACCATATTTATACTGTGGTTTGCAAGTTTGGAACAGGACAGCAGTCCATTGGACAATAGGAGAAATCATCTCTTCTCACGTAGCACGAGAACTGTTTCTCAGTCAACACCAGGTACTAATCTCTGTTTATTAATTCCTTTCTGTTTACCAGAAAGTTATCATCCTGGGAAAGGCTCAGGCCGGAGCTTAGAAACTGTCTCAGCCTGGGAAAAAGTTTCCCAGCCTGAGAAAAGAGAAAAAGAGCTCAGAGCCTGAAAAAGACCTAGCAAACCTTGCCTGGGCCTTCAGTGGTGCCCATGTTGCTGTGACTGAATCCCCTCTCTTGGGGCCCTACAAACAGCACTCCACAAGGAGCCCCTTGGAGCTCTCCTGGGCCAGCACCTCCCTCCGAGTGGCGCCTCTCTGAGCCAGGAACTCTCCCGTGTGCTGCACTCGGGACATCCCGAACAACAACGGAGCCTGGGCCCATCTCCCACTCCTCGAGGCTCAACCCTTCACCTGCTGGGGAGATGCCCAAGCATTCAGAAAATGCCCAAGCATTTTCTTGCCCTCCAGAAGAATTTCTCACAGGTCTCTTGCACTGACTCTCTATGTGTGTGTGCACACCTGTGCTCTGACAAATGTGGCTGAAATGCTGCTCTCTGAGGGGTTTGAGGGCATTGGATATCCGAGTCAGAGAGGTCTGCAAGTAAGGTTAAGTCACAAGGTGTAAGCTAAGTTAAATGCTGCAAGGAGTTGTTCTTTTGCTAAGTTGTGAAGTTTAATATAAGTTGCAAGCTTAGTTAAATACTGTTAAGTGTTATTCCTCTGTTAAATAGCTACACCATAGGTTATAAATTAGGTTAAATACTGCTAAGTGCTGTTCTTTTGCAAAACTGTGAAGTTGAAGGTATCAGTTAAGGTATAAGTTAAGTCCTGTTATTTTGAGCTCTCTTAAGATTGTAGACCATATTCCTTTTATCCTTGCCCTCACTGTCCTTTTGTCACACACACCCAGACAAGCACACAGAGAGACAGTTCTCGGTTCATTTCTAGTTTGACTTTTTGTTTGGTTTTGTTGTTGCTTTGTTTCCTTGGTGTGCCTGAAGTGTCCAGTCAGGAGTAGAGTGAGTCCTGCCAAGGAAATTTGTCATGCTACCTCTTAATATTAAATCTGGTTTTCGCTGATCCCTTGACAAGGACTTTTTAAGCGCTCTCAATCCCTTGTTTGTTACAAGGTGAAGAACCCTGGCCCAGATTCTGGCCCTGGGGGACATGGGGATACTGCCAGGGGATCCCTGTCCCCCTTTGGAACATCCTCTGGGGTAGGCTGTGGCACAGGGGCAGGGGGACCCGTGGGGACAGAGGACCCCGCTGTGCACGAGCAGTGTTGGACTTCTCTGGGGGGAATTGTGAGGGGGGTCTGGGGTGCAGTGACCTCCCCAGTGACCTCACACAGCCCCTTTGAGGTCACACAGCCTCCCTGTTATGTCACATAGCCTCTCTGTGATGTCACACATCCTTCTGTGTTGTAACACTGTTGCTTATGGTGTCGCACAACCTTGGCACAGTGCTGGGGAGCCCTGGTGCCATCCCAGCAGTAGGGTCTCCCTCCTGCCCTGTCTATCAGCTGGTACCACCCTTGGGGTGCTGGGCCTTGGGCTTTCTCTTCTCCCAGCTGCCTGCCTGCCATGGGTGTCCCGGGGAGCTGCTGCATTCTGAGCCAGGGGATCTGCTCTGCTGTACTGGGCACCCCAGGGCTTCCTGAAACACCCCATAGACAGGGCAGGGGCCAGAGTGTCACAATGTTCCCTTGTTTCCATCAGGTCCCACAGGGTCACAGTGCTCCCTGTGTACCCTGAGGCCCCACATAACCCAGCCCAGTCCATTGCCATGGTTCCAGTCACACTCAGTATGATCCCAGTGCCTCCCAGTCCTTTCAGTATATCCGAATTGCCCCCAGCATGCTCCCAGTCACTCCCACTTCCTCCCAGTTGCTTCCAGCATGATTCCAGTTGCCCAGTCAGCTATGATTCCAGTCAGTCTCAGTGAGGTTCCAGTTGCTCCCAGTATATCCCAATTGCCCCAACATGGTCCAAACTGTCCTCAGCCTGCTTCCAGTCACCCCAGAATCCCCAGTATGGTTCTGGTTGCCCTCAGGATGATCTCACTCATTCCCAATATATCCCAGTTACCTTCAGCATGCACCATCATCCCCAGTTGCTCCCAGATGCTTTCAGTAGCCCTCAGTGTGGTCCCAGTCACTCCCAGTATTTCCATATCCCTGCTCCAAGTGCTGCTCCCAGCCCTGATCCATGGGGATGGGAATGTCCTGCTCCCTTCCTGGGGCAGAGTCACACCTGAGCCAGGTGTGCAGGGCTGCTTGCCCTCTCCAGGTGTGCTTGCCCTTAGCCCAAGCACTGTCCCACCTGCAGGATCTGCTTTCCCTTGGCCTCTTCCTCCTGCAGCCCCAAGCCCAGCTTGGTGCTGAACAAAGGGGCTGGGGTGCAGTCATCCCCTCTGTGCACCCCCTCTGCACCCTCCCAGGAGCCCTTTGGGGAGGGAAAAGGGGGTGACACCAGGATTGGGGGGGGGAGGGTCACACATGCTCTGGGGGGAGAAACACATAGACCTTGGGGAGCCCCCACCTTCTCCTGCAGCTCCAGAAGGATGAATCCCAACATGGAGCCCCCAAACCCCAGCAGCATCTGTTGGCAGCAGGGTCTTTTGGCAGCTTTTTGGATCTATAGGAGTCACAACCACTGAAAAATCCCCTGACAGCCCCACAGCCACTCCTGGACCCCTCAGACCATCCTACAGATCTTGGCCAGTACCCTAACCTCCACATCTACTAACAGTGATTGAATAAAATGCACTTACTCATCCTTTCCACTCACCCTTTGAATAATCAATTATATTTTTCACAATTTCCCCCCATTAGGGATTAAATTCAGCGTGGATTGAGAGGCGCCTGTATCTATCAGGAAACACACCTGTTCTCAATCTGGATCCGTCTTAAAAGTTAACAAGGGCTCCAATGTGCTGGCTCACTGGTATAATAGGAGCCCCTGACGCCCCTAACAATCCGTCTGCATTATCCTCTGTACTTTTTCTAGTTCCCCTCACAACTGCCTGGGGGTATTCATTTTCCCACAGCTCACAAGCATTCATTTTTTCCACTGAACCAAACAAAACCTTTAAAAGAAAATCCCAGTTTTTCAACATACAATCTGCTTTTCCAGATGTTTTTTTCCTCCCTGTGCTCACTCTCCTTATCACAACCCATGTCCCAGAGCTGGTCCCTGTCCTACTACAGTGTCCAAACATGCTCCTCCCCCACCGGCACTCTATCACATGATTCCATTGTCTCCCCTATCTGCTCCTCTCTCTCCTTTCTCTTTTCTCATTCTTCCATGCTAACCTAACTTTATACCTTCTACACGTTTCCTCTCAATTTTCCTTCTGATTGGGGACAGGGAATGGACACGGGGGACAGGGAATGGACATGGGGGACAGCAAAGGCCTTGGGGCTGCAGGGATGTTCACACTGGGGCAGCGCCTGCACAGAGCTTCAGATCGCAATTAACCATGAGGGAAAGGCTGGGGAAAGGCTCCATTTCAGCCTTTCTTTACTCCTTGCTGTGAAGGGTCTGAAATAAAAGGGGAACAAAGAGGGCCCGACTCCTACTTTGGCTGCAGCACCATGCCTGGGGCTGTGAGTTGCCATGAGGGGCAATGGGGGGCCGTGGGGACCTGTGAGGGGCAATGAGGGCCCATTAGGGTCTGTGAGAGGCTTTGGGAGGCCAGGCAGCTCATAGAACCAGGGGTCCATTGTGATACTGTGGAACCGAGGAGATCGTTATCCACAGTAGGGAAACTCACGGAACCATGAGAGGCAATTGTGGCACAGCAAGGCTTTGTGGAGCCAAAGAGACCCTGGTGACACCATGGAACCTCATGGGACCATAGGTCCATTTTTTCACGGTAGCCACAGCAGGGCTGAAGAACCATGGAGATCATTGTGGTGCTACCCAACCTCATCGAATCAAGGCATCAATGTTATGCTACTGAACCTCATGGAACAAAGGCTCCATTGTGACACTGCGGGACCAAGGAGATTGCTGTTGACAGAATGAAAGCTTGTGGAACCAAACATCATGGTGACATTGTGGGGCCTCATGGAACCGTGGAGACCATTATGACACTTCAGGATCCATTGGAACTAAGGGAACATTGTGACATTGCAGGGCCTTGTGTAACCAAGTGGTCGTTGTTACATGGCAGGGCCTCATGGAATCAAGGGGATCATAGTGACATTGTGGGGCTCCATAAAGGGCCGTGGGGCTCTATAAGGTGCTGTGGGGCTCCATGGGACCACGGAGTCATTCTGACTCTGTGGAACCAAGGATACCATTGTTACACTACAGGCATCATAGAACCAAGGAGGCCATTTTGAACCAGGGGAACTCCCTGAGACTATTATGACACTTCAAGAGCCACTGTGGAACTGCAGGGCCTTGTGCAACCAATGAGACCATTGTGACATCACAGGGCCTCATGGGAGCAAGTGGCCATTGTGACACTATGGGGCCTTGTAGAACTGAGGGGCCATTGTGACACTGTGTGGCACCATGGAACCAAGGAGACCACTGTGGAACTACAGAGCTCTGTGGAACTCAGGTTAACAAAGAGGGGCCCAATGCAATCAAGGGGCCATTCTGTACTTCAGGGCTTCATGGAACCAAGGTGCTGTGGTGGCACTGTGGAACCAAAAGAGACCATTGTGACATCGCAGGGCCTCATAGAACCAAGGCAACCATTGTGACACTGCAAGGCCTCGTGGAAGCAAGGGGCCAGTGTAACACATCCAGGCTTGGTGGAAGCAAAGGGCCATTGTCATCCTAGGGAACCCAATAGAACCAAAGACTCATTTTGAGACTGTGCAACCTCACGAGATCAAGGGACCATTAGGGCATTGCGCAGTCCCATGGAAAGAAGGAAATCATTTTAACACGGCAAGGCCTCATGGAATCAAGGGCCATTGTGCTACTGTGGAGCTAAGGAGACTATTGTTATATTGCTGGGCCTCATGGAAACAAAGATCTCTTCTGATACTACAGGGCCACATGGAACCAAGATGTGCCCGCTTCCCAGGAGGTGGGGATTCTACCTAGACAGACAGCATCAGTGTGGGCATGATTTAAAAAGAAAATTCCACCCCTCCACCCTGTGGGGCGTGCTCCTGCAAGCCTGGGAAAAGACACTCCACTCATTTTGTCAGATAAGGAATGGCCCTGGAATGATCTTCTTTTCCTGTACCCTCATTGGTTTAAATTCTACTGCAGTGTTCTCACCTTAATTCTTTCCATTGGTTGTCCTCCTCCACCCACCCCTTTGCAATCCTCTGCTCCTCTCACTACTGAACCCTGACCCTAAAGTCCACCCCTATCCTGGCATATAAAACCCATGACTCTACCCTCGTTCTTGTCTTGGTTCCTGGCTCAGTAAAGGATCCCAGGTTTTGCTAAACCAAGACCCGCCCTGTTGTCGTCTTTTCCTGTTGGTCATTAGTGGTTGCCTGAGGTCGGAGACTCCAGGCCCCAGGGGAGTTGTAGCGCCCCTTACTGCAGCAGAATGCGACACCAAGGGGCAATTGTGATGCTGCAGGACCCCAAGGATACAAGAACGTGGAACAGGCCTGGTTGGCTGGGCCTCCTGGGGACTGCCTGACTGGTCCAGCTGACTTGCCATGTTTGGGGCTATTTCTCATCAGCCCCTGAAACACTGGAGTTCAGTGTTTTTCTTCCTGTGGGAAAGAACTGTCCTTCTTCTCCAGGGGTTCATGGCAAAAATTGGGATTCCTCCTCCAAATTTGATTATATCCAAGGATTATTCCCATATGAAACCTGCCAGGACAGACAGTTCTGGCTGGCTTTGGCCTCTTGGGGGCCACCTCTCATCTGCCTTCAAAACACTGGGGGCCTCCTGTGCTTTTCTCCTCATGGAAAAAAACTTGTTTCAAGTCCGGACATCCATGGCCAAAATTGGGAATCTGCCTCCAAAATTCCTTACATCCAAGGATAGCTCTCAGGCAAAAGTTGCCAGGACTGTCTAGGTTCCCTTGGCTTCCTAAGGGCCTGCTCTCATTTGCCTTTGAAACACCAGGCCTCCCTGCATTCTTTCCTATTGAAGAGAACTGTCCTTCTCATCCAGATGCCCATAGATAAAAGTGGGATTTGGCCTTCCAAATTCTGTCTGTCCGAGGATTCCTCCCTGATACCAGGTCTGACTGGCCTTGACCTCCTTAGGGCTGCCTCTAATCAGGCTTTGAAACACTGTGACTCTACCCTTTCCTTCCTACCTGTAACTGCTAGAGCTTGGGATTTGCCCCAAGATGCCACAACAAGCCTGGATAAGATGTCCCATAAGGAACAGCTTCTCCTGGTGTCTCAGGCAGATTTCAGTCACAAGGTACTTGAATGCAAGTAAGCCTAAAGTTTAGGCCATTCGCTCTTATTGTGATTTTTGCTCAGCTTGCAAAGTACCTTCTTGTCTAGCAGAGAAAAAGAGATTGAGAAAGCTGCATGAAGGTTCTGCAGGCACTTTATTTCTTCCACAAAGGGGTCCAGGCAGCAATCCAAATATATAAGGTACTAAGAGGGCTTTTGTAGGGTCATGGTGCCTTAGAAATGGACCAATAGTATAAGGGATTGTGAAACTGACCAACTATTAGGGATTTTAGGTAAAAAGTGACCTATCACCTAAAGAATCAGAAATGGACCAATAAAATCACAAAGATATAAAGTGGGGGTCTGCAAAGGGAGTGAAATATTTCTAGTATTAGTCATTCTAAAGAAGCAATTTCTTATCTAAGGGATGATTTTCCAGGAAGACCCTGTAAAGGTTTCTCCTCCTTCCACACTATGGACAACTGTCTTTCCAGTCCATGAATCCATGGCTGAAATGGAATTCCACCTCCAAAGCTCCCCGTATATCCAAAGGTTGCTTTCAGACAAAAGCTTCAAGGACAGACAGGTCTGGCTTACCTTGGCCTCTGCTGACTGCTTCTCATTTCCCTTCAAAACCCTTGGGTTCTGTGATTTCCTTCCTATGGAAAAGAACCATCCCTCTTGTCCAAGGGCTCTTGGCCTCAAGCACTTGACCACTATCTAGGGACAAAGGAGCTCTGTGCTCAGTGGAGTGGAGACTGAGGACAGCAGAGGAGAACCCTGGGAGGGATTGAAGACTGATTTCAGAGATGGTGGATCCTTTTGACATAGTAGAAAACAGCCTGAGAAAGAAAGGATTCATGCCAAAGGTCAACTGGGGACAACCAGACTAGGAAGAAAGAAAAAGAAATTTCCCACCCAGGACAGCGTTGTGGTGCAGCATGTCCCCCAGAAGGAGTCTGGAGCAGCCCAAGGCTTTGTGTGGCCGAGCAGAGGCAGGCAGGATGCAGAGCTGACAGCAAAGGAAGGGGCAGCGAGGTGGGGCAGCCGGGGGATGCCGACAGCCTGCAGGGACAGAGGCGCAGGGCATGGACACCGTAGGACAGCCTGGGCTGCAGAGGGCACAGGGATGGGCAGCAGCTGAAAGGCCCTGCCAGAGCCAACTGCTGCAGCACTTGGGCCATGGCTGCTGACCCTGGGCCTGAGGCCAGCAGGGGACAAGTGAGCCTGGCTGTGCTGGGGCCTCATTGCTTCCTTGTCCCTGCTCAGCAGCCTGGCAGGGGCCACCCCATGGTCCTGCCCTGGGCATTGCACATCCCCAGAGCCCAGTGCCCTGGGAAGAGCCCTGAGCAATGAGGGAGGGACAGGATGTGCCTTGCCAGGGGCTGGGGCTCAGGCCTTGGCCCTTTGCATTCCTGAAACACATCCAGCTGTGCTCAGCACCAGAGACACCTTTCGCTGCTTTGTCTCCACCTGCCATCAGTGCCTCCAGTGTTCTGCTCTAACTGGGACCTGAAGACACTTTCTCAGTCCTGTCCCTCACTGGGATCTAGTTAAATATGAGAACCTTTAGTGCTTCAATCTCACTTGGAGCTCTTGAGAAGTTTTTTGAGCACACTCTCTCAGGGACTGAGTCTGATGTAAACAGCACCAAAGCCCCGAGAGGGTGATTCAAGTCCTTGTGCTGTGCCTGTGCTGCTGAGCTGGGCCGGGCTCCAGCACAGAGGCAGCTCCTGGCAAGGGCAGCGCTGCAGAGAGACAGCTCTGCCCCGGAGCAGCTCCTGTGACAGCCCAGCAGGGCTGGGACACTGCCAGGGCATGGCAGGAACATGAGCAGGGCACAGGCAGAGCTCACAGTGCTCAGCACTGGCAGGGGCTGTGTCATGTCCCAGAGGGGGCTGTGGCACAGCAGCACCTCTGTGGCTGTGTCATGGAGCCAGAGAGCAGCTGTGATGTCAGAAAGGGGCTGTGTGACAGCACAGGGTGGGTTGTGGGAGGTCACAGATTGGGCTGTGACATCACAGAACAGGCTGTGATATTGCTGAGTGGGCTGTGACAGCACTGGACGGTTGTGTGACACCATAGAGAGGGCAGTGAGGTCACAGAGGAGACTGTGCCATCATAGAGGGTGGCTCTGTGATATCAGACAGCAGGCTGTGACATTACAGAGCAGCTGTGTGATGTCCCAGAGAAGGTTGTGGCATCAGAGAGTGTGTTCTGCCATCACAGGGTGGCTATGTGACATCAGAGAGGGGCTGTGACATCCTGGAGCAGGATGTGACATTACAGAATGCCCGTGTGACATCCCAGGGCAGATTGTGTGACATCACAGCAATGACTGTGACCTCGCAGATCAAAGAGGCTGTGTGACATCACAGGGGCTATATGACATCACAGGAAGTGCATGACATTACAGGGGCTGTGTGACATCACATGGATTGTGTGACATCATAGGGACTGTGTGACATCACAGGGCTGTGAGACTTCACAATGACTGTGTGACATCATAGGGTGCTGTGTGACATCACAGGGGCTGTGTGACATCATGGGGTGTGGTGTGACATCATATGGTGCTGTGTGACATCACAGGGGCTGTGTGACATCATAGTGTGCTGTGTGACATCACATAGCTGTGTGACATCATAGGATGCTGTGTGTCATCATAGGGTGCTATGTGACATCACAATGACTGTGTGACATCATAGGGTGCTGTGTGACATCACATAGCTGTGTGACATCATAGGATGCTGTGTGTCATCATAGGGTGCTATGTGACATCACAATGACTGTGCGACATCATAGGGTGCTGTGTGACATCACAAAGCTGTGTGACATCCCAGGACTGTGTGAGGTCACTGGGGAGGTCACTCTGCCCCGTTCCCCCCTCACAGTCCAACGCTGCTCGTGCACAGGGGGGTCCCCTGTCCCCCCAGGTCCCCCCGCCCCCGGTGCCCCAGCCTCCCCCAGAGGATGTTCCATGATATCGACCCCAGAGCCTGACACAGGGACAGGGGCCGGGCCCTGGGGGTGGCACAGGGGGACAGGGACCCCCCGGCAGCGTCCCCGTGTCCCAGGGCCAGAGCCTGGGCCAGGGCTCCTTCACCCTGTTATGAGCCAGGGGCTGAGAGCATTTAAAAAATCCCCAGCACGGGATCAGCAAAAACCAGATTTAATATTGAGCTACAGCACTGTGATAAATGATCTCCCCTGAAGGTTGCAAATGAGGATTGTTAGAGAGTTGGAATTGTCACTTACCTTATCATGTGATACACTGTTCTGTATGACCCCAGTTCATTCTTTAATCCGGTTGTTGTATTCCCTTCATTAAATCCAGTTCATTGTATTCCCTGCTCCAGTTTGTTCCCTGTTATTTCCTACTTCTGCCCTCTCCCTTACCTCATTTCTGGCGTGGCTGCTGCTGCTCCCCTCCCATCCATCAATTGAAAGAACGTGCCCAACATGTAAAATCGCAAAGTTCCCGAAACACCACTCTTCAGGGGAGTTCCCTTGAAGAGAAACAGCCCCTGGAACAGCGAGCCAATACAAGATTCGGGAACCCTCCAGACACCATACAGTCAGCTACGGACCAACTGCTAAAAATTGCCTTCGTCCTCCAGTGGTAAGCTCACCATCTTATGAAAAGCAAATTTACATACAAACAACCCTAAACAACACTAGACACTGTAGGTCCATGGGCACTCCCATGAATGTGGTAACCCCCCATGCTTTCTGGAGAGTTCACAGGGGGTGTGTGCTGCCTCGTTTCTGGCATGGCTGTACAGCAGTACCGCCATACAACATTCCCTTAGGTTCGCTCCTGCGTTCAGTAATAAAGAGCTCCTTAGTTAAAGGCTGCGGTTTTGGTTATTTTTAGCTTTGGGATCTCGGGACCCCCATTCCCGGCGGGTCCAGGGCACCTCACCCCCAGGCCTCCCTTTCCTGGGAAACCCGACTGAGCACGGGGCTCTCCGGCCGCTCTGGGATTGATGATCACCCACAGCAAAGGGAGAGAACAGGAGAAAGAGAGAGAAGGAGATTGGCAATCAGGGCTCGCAGTCGCAGCGCCCAGTCCTGCTCCGCCGGGGCTCGGAGCCGCAGCCGCAGGAAAAAATGGATCCGCGGCTGGCGGTGCTCGCCCCGCTTTGGGCCGGAGGCGGCGGGTTGCAGGCAGAGCTGGAGCGCAGGCCCCGGGAGCTGAGCACAGCCCGGCCCGGGGGTCCCGCAGTGCGCGGCCGAGGAGGGTCCCGGGGGGGAGTACCCTCCCCCCGCTTTTGCCCTCGGGCACTTTTGCTTTTCCCTTCCGCAGCCGGCGGCAATGCCGGGATCTGCCCGGCGACCGGTGACACCTCTGCACACTCGGGCTGCCATTGGCTGGCAGGAAAGAGCGGAGCCAATGGCGGGGCCGGAGGCTGCTCAGGGGGCGGGGCTAGGGCTGGGGGCGGGGCCACAGCCGAGCAGCGCCATGGCTCCAGCGCTGGGGCTGGGGCGCTCCTGGGGGCCCTGGGGGGCGGCCAGAGCTGAAGGGGGACCCCCGGCCCCGGGATTCTTTGATCGCCCATTCCGGAGCACGGAAGGGCCCCCACACCCCCATTTCCGGGCGCCTTGATACCCCCGAACCCTCATTCCCGGCCATGCGTTCCACCCTGCACCCCCTTATCCGGCACCAGTAACCCCGGCACCCCTTTCCCGGCCATCCCGCCTCTCCTGGCCCGCAGAGTCCCCTTCTCCTTGACCCAGAGACCCCCTGCATCCCTATTCCTGCCTTTCCCAGCACCCAGCCCATCCTTCCCTCAACACTGAGGACACCCTTGACCCCTATTCCCGGCCATCCCGGCTTTCCCCGCCCTGTGCTGCAGGTGGGGATGAAGCGCAGAAAATAAACTTCACAACCTGTAAAGTTGTGGAGTAGGTACGTATTTTATTCAGCGCTGGACGCAGGGGGAGAGCATCCTCCCAAATCCTGCGTACCTTACATGATTCTAACCTTCTATTTATCTAGGAAGTCCATGCATATTCTAAATCGCCTATACATATTGATTATCTGCCCCGCCTGCTTCCCGCTTCATATGGAGATTAGTTGCATATTCATTGCGGCTGCGTAGTTAATTGAGTCGGTGGTCTTCAAATGAGTCTGTGGGCGGAAAATGATGAAGTAACAGTCTTCCTCACTAGTTGAACTTTTCACCTTGTCTTTCCACGCATGCGCTTTTAGCCTCTTGGTCGTGATATTTTGCAGACTTTGCACTTTTGCAAAGAGGGGCCCCTTTCCTTATACATCAGGGGTCTTCTTATCGTGCATTCCTTTTCCTTATAAGCACACAGTAACTGATACCTATACATCAGGGGTCTCTTGTTGTACCTTCTTTTCCTTATAAGCACACAGTAACTGAAAACATATGTGCTACTCTTCATTCTATTTAACCCTTAAATCCCCTGTTTCAGTCCCCCCTTTTCTAGAAAATTAGTAAATTCTTTTACTTAATACAAGATTTCTTTTTCTACATCCTTACGATATGTATCTCTTAATGCCTTCCCATGTACTCTCGACAATGAAGTTAGTATTGCCATCCGTTGTAGCATCTTCCAATTCCAAATAAGTAGTACAAAAGACAGCAGTAAGCTTAGGCTAACTAAAACCAATAACACAATTACTGGATGACATAATGTATTTAAAATTCCAGTTGCAGTTGGGGACCACCCGAAAAGGGCATCCCACCAATTGTGGCTTGCATCCTTCTTAACCCTTTCTAAGACTCTATTTATTTCTTGGATATCATGGTGAACAGTGACTAAAGTCTTTTGCCCACTCTCTTTAATTTCTTCCAAAATTTTTGCTAAGTCTTGATGTTTTACCAATTGCTTTACCAATGTGAGGTTCATTCCAATGGGCGTAGGTGACAGTTTGTGGTATGTCGTGTAGTTAGACCTTATCAGCTGGTGGGATGTAACTGGTGACGAATATGAAAAATCACATCCCATAATTTTAACGAAATTACAAATACAGACGTTAGAGTTATTCTTAACAGGCAGGGTTACATTCTCGTTGTCTATGTTTACAAAAACACAAGTGGTTCTTAAACATACACATCCTTGACCAGTATATATAAGTATAGTCTTTTGATCAGCATCTGGATGAATTTCAAAGTGGCATACACCCTGCTCGGTGTCAAGGCATACGTCTTGAGCATCAATTGTATTGCTTTCACAGATAAACCCTTGTTGTTCTCGAGTAACACAAGATTCTACATTCACAGTTTGCCATTTCCCATTTACTGACCGGGCCCACGCCCTATGCTCTGAGGGGTACAACACCGTCCCCTCATGATTGAGTCCCAATGCAATGATGGGGTGAATAGCATAAACTGTAGCATTACGTATGGTAAGCACGAAGGTAGTGGCCATATTAGTAACAGGATCATAGGTGAAATTTACTAAAGTCCACCAGGATTGGAATTTTCTTTCAAAATCATTAGCGTTGTCCCAAACAACTTTTCGGACCTCAATTGGAAAAGTGCCTTCATTCCCTTCTCTTATAGCCAAGGCAGCTGCGGATTGAATCCATAACTGCGCTTGTACACAACTGAAAGCTAAAGACACATTATCTTGAACCGTGCTAAGTGCGTCTATTATTAACTTATGGTCCTGGTCCTCAGCCTTTTCCCAGTTCGGTAACACCTTTGAAACCTGCCACTGGCTATTTCCTAATGCCAATAAGGATGATTGTAGAGGTTGCTTCAGTTTTGTCAAATCATCTGTTGCAGTTGTTAACTTATTTGCTAGTATTTCAGAGTCAATTCCATTCAATATTCCTAACCCTGTTCCAAACATTCCCGTTAGATCTCTTCGCATCCTATTCCTAAGGTATACTTGCCTCTGTAACCATGTTATCCACCCTTCTAGGGATGGTTTTAGGAAGGGGGAACAGGCTGGTTGAATCTCTGAAATATTGGTTTGTATTAGCAATTCAACACGCTTGAGAGACCATTCTGGATTGAATAATAATTGCTGTTGTCCTGTATTTCTCACTATATATGGGCCTACCTCATAAATCATAAGTTTAAGTTCAAGTGGTGTACTCTGAGTCTGAACCTGAACAGGTTCAGTTATGGTATTTATTCTAAATTTAAATGAGAGCCCAAGATCTCTATAAGCCCAAAGGCATACCACCTCAACAGTCCTATCTAATGTAAAATTATACCAACAATGTGGCCCAGTGTGTTGTTTACAAATCTCCTTATGTCCGCCTGCAGGGGGAGATGAGACACTGATTTGAGTTGGTTTCTCATGGTTAGTTCCATTAATCATTCGACATCCTACTCTGATGGTCTCTCCCACAGTCCCTTGAATTGACCACAACCCTTGTTTCCGCCACTCGTGCTTTTCATATACCTGGTTTTCATGCATGACTACAGTTGACAGGTTCAAATTTTGTACCTTCCCCATATATCCAGTAGACCGGACAAAAGCCTGGGACCAAGGCCATTCGACATCACTCTGGCTAAAGGTACTTTCCAATTCTTGGAATATAATTATATTTACAAACAAAACAATTAAATTTCTACATCCTGAATCACCAAACACCCTTAACTGTAATATGCTCATTTTGTTCGTGTAAACTTGAGCTTTAGTCTGTTATCACCAGATATTACTTTCCAAGGAGCTTCTGGAGCTTTCTTCACCCGAGAATGGTGGATCCAAGCGCTCTGTTCCTTGATCTTAATTGCAGTGAAGGTAGTAAGTAGCACCTGGAATGGTCCTTCCCACTGTGGTTCAAGGGTTTTTTCTGTAAAAGACTTAACATATACATAATCTCCAGGCTGTATATTATGCACTGGTCCATCCAGACCTCTGCCCCGAGTTCCAGCCACATGTTTTTCAATTTTTCTGAGCTGTTTGCTCAAAGCCACCATATAGGTGGCCAATGTCTCCTCTCCGACTTGGGTAGAATTTCCCTTTTGCACTCCATATGGCCTCCCGTAAAGCATTTCAAAGGGACTTAACTTTTCTTTAGTCCTTGGCTTAGTTCGAATTCGCATCAATGCCAATGGGAGTGATTGGGGCCAGGGCAAATTAACTTCTTGTCCTAACCTCACAATTTGCTGTTTAATTAAATGATTCATTTTTTCTACTTGGCCACTTGACTGAGGATGATAAGGGGTGTGAAGTTCCCAATCTATGCCCAAGTGGCGACTAATTTGTTGCACTATTTTTGAAATAAAGTGTGGTCCTCTGTCTGAGGATATAGTGGCTGGAACTCCAAAGCGTGGTATTATTTCTTGTAACAGCACTCTAGTTACCTCCCAGGCTTTGGCAGTTCTAGTTGGGAAGGCTTCTGGCCACCCTGAAAAGGTATCTGTCATCACCAATAAGTATCTATACCCCCCTTTTCTTGGAAGTTCTGAAAAATCAATTTGCCACTGCTGCCCAGGCCCCTGGCCTCTTCCAATTTGACCAAGTTTTGGTTTAGGGGTATTCTTAGGATTAGTCTGGAGGCAAAGGTCACACTGCCGAGTAACCTGGGTAACAATAGCATATAAATTTCTGGCAGTAATCTTTTCAATTAGATGGGTATATAGAGCATCTACTCCCCAGTGTGTTTTCTGATGTTCCTTTTTAACTAGGGACCATAGTATGTGGGAGGGGACAACCAGCCTCCCTTCTGTAGTGACAGCCCATCCTTCCTCATTATATGTTCCTTTCTGATCCTCAATTAATTCCTTATCCTTTTTATCATATATCGGCTTACCTTCAAGGGATATCTGTCCATCTGGAATTAAGGTTGCCTCAATTATTATCTCACCCTTTGCTGCCTCTTTTGCCTCTCTGTCCGCCAGCTCATTTCCTTCTTCCAATTCTGAGCTCACCTTCTGGTGTGCTCTAATGTGCATAATTGCTACCTTCTCAGGCATCTGGACTGCTTCCAATAATCGCATTATTTCTTGTGCATGTTTTATGTTCTTTCCTTGTGAATTTAACAGTCCTCTCTCTTTCCAGATAGCTCCATGTGCGTGGACAACCCCAAATGCATATCTTGAGTCTGTATATATATTTATTCTTTTCCCTTTTGCCATTTCCAAGGCACGAATCAGGGCAACTATCTCAGCCTTCTGTGCAGAGGTATCTACTGGCAAAGGTCCAGATTTCAGTACCTCTTTACTGGTGGTAACTGCATACCCAGCATATCGCTTCCCACTGATGACGTAGCTGCTTCCATCAGTAAACCAGGTTTCTGCATCGTCAAAAGGGGTGTCTTTCAAGTCTGGTCGGCTGGAGTAGGTGGCTTCGATAGTCTCCAGACAATCGTGATGTACTGGTTCTCCTTGATTTCCACTGAGAAAAGAAGCTGGGTTGACAATATTAGTCACCACTATTTCCACATCATCTTGTTCCACCATAATAGCTTGGTATTTCAAGAACCTTTGTGGGGAAAGCCAGTGCCCCCCTTTTACCTCTAATACTGCAGATACTGTGTGAGATACTAATACAGTCATTTTCTGGCCCAGGGTGAATTTGCGTGCCTCTTGAATATTCATCACAACAGCTGCCACCACTCTGAGGCACCCTGGCCATCCTTTGGCCGTTGCATCCAGCTGTTTAGAGAAGTAAGCAACTGCCCTTCGGTATGGCCCTAGATTCTGTGCTAGTATTCCCAGGGCAATCCCCTGTTTCTCATGGGAGAACAAAAAGAATGGTTTACTTACATCAGGAAGTCCTAGGGCTGGGGCTGACATAAGAGCATCCTTTAATCGACGAAAGGCTTGGGTGGCTTCTTTAGTCCACTTGAGATCTCTGCTGCCATTTGCCATAAGCGTGTACAAAGGTTTAACAAGCAACCCATAGTTGTAAATCCACAACCTACACCACCCTGTCATCCCTAAAAAGGTTCGCAGTTCCTTTATTGTCTGGGGTTGTGGAGTTTGGCATATTGTTTCTTTACGATTTTGCCCCAAGGTCCGTTGTCCAGCACTAACTTCGTACCCCAGATAGATAACCTTCTGCTTCACCACCTGAGCCTTTTTCTTTGATACTCTATACCCCTGGAGTCCCAAAAAGTTTAAGAGACTCACTGTCCAGGCCACGCATGCTTCTTCCGTCTTAGTGGCTATTAAAAGATCATCTACGTACTGCAGCAGCCTTCCTTCTTCTGGGGGGGCCTCCCAAGCCTCTAAGTCCTTGGCAAGCTGCTCTCCAAACAAAGTAGGAGAATTTTTAAACCCTTGGGGAAGTACTGTCCATGTGAGTTGAGTTCTCCGTCCAGTTTTAGGATTTTCCCATTCAAATGCAAAAATTTTCTGACTGGCTTCATGGAGAGGGAGGCAAAAGAAGGCATCTTTTAGGTCTAAAACAGTAAACCAAGTAAACTCTGGTGTTAAGCATGTTAATAAAGTATATGGGTTTGCCACTACTGGATAAAGATCTTCAGTTATCTTATTAACAGCTCGCAAATCTTGCACCACCCTGTATGACCCATCAGGTTTCCGAACGGGTAAAATAGGAGTATTAAAATCAGATTGGCATTCTTTTAGTAATCCTAGTTGTAAAAAGTTCTCAATCACTGGCCTAATTCCTTCCCTGTCTTCTTTTCTCAAAGGATACTGCTTGATCCTAACTGGTTGTTTCCCTTCTTTAAGTTTAATTATTATAGGAGGTGCGTTTTTCACTCTCCCTGGCACATTGGAAGCCCATACTCCGGGGAACACCTGACTAATTATTTCTTTTCTAATTTCTTCTTCAATTTCAATGATTGTCAATATTAAACTCAATACTTCTATATATTGTTCATCATTTACCTCCAAAGTAATCTCCCCATTCTTAAATACAATGGTCGCTTGTAATTGTTCCAATAAGTCTCTTCCCAGGAGCGCCTTTGGGGAATTCGGCATGTATAAAAACTTATGAGTGCCCCATTGTTTCCCAAATTTATATTTTAGAGGTCTACAAAAATAAGCCTTTTCAGACTGGCCAGTGGCTCCTTGTACCGTAACATAATCTTTTCCCACAGGCACCAGGGCCTTATTCAATACTGAATATGTTGCTCCTGTATCAATTACAAACTCTACTTCCTTTCCCTCCTCCCCCAGTTCCATTGTTATAACCAGGGGATCTGCTGGGGGTCGATCTCCCGGTCCCCTTCAGTTTCCTTTTGCATATGCAATCACGTCTTTTTCCTTGTCCCTCCTCCGTTTAGGGCATTCATTCTTCCAATGCCCAAACTCTTTACAAAACGCGCACTGATCTTTACCCAACCGAGGTGGGCCCCCTTGTCCCCCTCGTCGACCTTGCCCACGACTTTGTCCCCCTCTCTCTTCTCTCACCACTGCCACCAATTTCCTCACATTCTGCTTATATCCCTCTTCTCTATTGCTAAATACTCTCCACGCCTCATCTAGTAAATTCTCTAGATTTCTTGCCTCGGGCCCTCTTATTTTTTGAAGCTTACGCCTAATATCCCCCGTAGATTGACCCAAAAATAAATTCACTAGTTGTTGAATCCCCACCTCTGCTTCAGGGTCCAGAGATGTATTGCGGCGCATTGCATCCCTTAATCGATCCAAAAATTCAGATGGTGTTTCAGAGGGACCTTGTTTAACAGCATATAGTGCTGACCAATTTATAGTTTTAGGTATTGCCCGTTCCATCCCTTTTGCTATCCATTCTTGGTAGCTTTCTAACTTCTGCATTTCTGCTGTCCTGTTTGGATCCCACTGTGGATTCTGGAGGGGAAAATAGTCCTTTGTATCCAATTGCTGGGCTTTATAATAATCCTCTGCTAGATCTCCTGCTGTTTTCAGGATTAATTGCTTTTCTGTTTCAGTTAATGCATCCAGCAATAATTGCATATCAGACCAATCTGGATTATGTTGTTTTATAATATACCGCAAACGCTTTGCTGTAGTTATTGGGTCACTACGGTAGTTTTTAGCAACTTTTTCCCATGCTTCTATATCAATAGTAGAAAAGGGTATTTTTACTAGAACCCTCCCTCCTTCTGGTCCCACAGCCTCTCTCAAAGGGAATTGTAGCACCTTATTTCTCGTCCTAGAAGACACAGGGCTTCTGGGAGGAGAATGGGCTAGACCAGGTAGTTCTTCTGAATCATCCTCTCCCTCTCTCCGAGCTCGAGGAGGAGATTTGAATAGGTCACTCATACCCTGTTCCTGCATATCCAAATTGTGCATTTTGTCTAATCTGGTACACCGCTCACCTATATCACATGCTGAACAACACCTTTCAAGTTTCCCTTTATTTGCTTTCCTTTCCTTCTCAAGGGCTAGAACTAAAGGGTCAGAGGGTGCCTTAATCCCACAGTCTCTCTGCCATTCAGGGTGGTTTCGGAGAGAGAAGAACATGTCACAATAGGAAACCTCACCCCATTTGCCCTCTCTTCTTAAAAACAACATTAGTTGCAACAGAGTATCATAATCTAAAGTCCCGGTAGGTGGCCACCTTAGTCCGTGGTCTAGTCTGTACAGTGGCCACCACTGGCTACAATATTTAATTAGGGTGGATTTATTTTCAGTGCCGCCAGTTCCTGCAACTTCTTTCCAATGTGTTATAATACACCCTAAAGGGCTGGCTTTAGGGACTTCTGTGCTCTGTGTAGATCCCATTCTTCTCTTTTCGTCCCCTGCCCACTTTACACCTAAGCTACACCTTACTGAACTTTAAAATTTCTTTCCAATCCCCTTCCCACACACACAATACCAACTGCTAGATCAGTCAATTTGTTTCCTCTCTCTATCTGGCAGTCTATTAGGTTCACAAACTTCCGAGGATCACGCCCAAACCATTGAAAAGCGGACCCCCTTTTTCACTCTTCTCAGTATGCAAACGAAGCACACAATGCACCAACACGGCACGCTCACTCTTGTACAAACACAGCACACTTATTATTCATACTTTCTACCAACAATCATTATATTCTCAGCACAGCTACAGTCCCGCTCGCATCACGCCACACATTACACAATTCTGCCTTTCTGAAAAGAATACCCCACACTTACTCCCCTCCTGGGTACATCTCACTCAGTCACTCACCTCACTCACAATGTCCGGACTCCAACACACACACACCACCTGGGAACAGGAATCCACTCGACCCGCGTTCTAGGGTCGCTCCGCGGCTGCTCTATCAGTCAGCGAATTCCTTCACCGGCCCCCCTCCTCCCTTCTCGACCCGGAGGTTAAGGGAATGGAGTGGCCCTACCGGTGTCCCTCTGCCGGTAACTCCACCGGCCCGCTGCTTGCAAGCCTGACCTCCACAGGGACTTTGTTGTACGCAGGACGTCTCCTGCGATTTATCAACAGCCCTCCAATCACGCGTGTATATGTCTTACAAACCCCCCAGAATTAATACGTACCGTTTCGTCCGCCAGCCAGTGGTCCTTTCTGTCGCTGCAGTAAGCGAGCCGGGGTCGGGGTCTCCTCCAGGAAATCCCGGGGCGCGCCGTGGAGTCGTCCGGCCCTCAGCTCGATCCCGCAGGCAGACAGGAAGGTCCCATCTGGGGTGCCAAATGAAGCGCGGAAAATAAACTTCACAACCTGTAAAGTTGTGGAGTAGGTACGTATTTTATTCAGCGCTGGACGCAGGGGGAGAGCATCCTCCCAAATCCTGCGTACCTTACATGATTCTAACCTTCTATTTATCTAGGAAGTCCATGCATATTCTAAATCGCCTATACATATTGATTATCTGCCCCGCCTGTTTCCCGCTTCATATGGAGATTAGTTGCATATTCATTGCGGCTGCGTAGTTAATTGAGTCGGTGGTCTTCAAATGAGTCTGTGGGCGGAAAATGATGAAGTAACAGTCTTCCTCACTAGTTGAACTTTTCACCTTGTCTTTCCACGCATGCGCTTTTAGCCTCTTGGTCGTGATATTTTGCAGACTTTGCACTTTTGCAAAGAGGGGCCCCTTTCCTTATACATCAGGGGTCTTCTTATCGTGCATTCCTTTTCCTTATAAGCACACAGTAACTGATACCTATACATCAGGGGTCTCTTGTTGTACCTTCTTTTCCTTATAAGCACACAGTAACTGAAAACATATGTGCTACTCTTCATTCTATTTAACCCTTAAATCCCCTGTTTCAGGGACACCGGGGACCCTTGGAGCTCCCTTTGCTGCATCCAGGGAACCCCTGCTGCAGGAAGTTTCCTGTGCCCTCCCGTCCCACGGCAGCGTCTGCGGATCCAATGGGCTCGCCAAGGACGGCCGGGAATTCCTCTCCTTCCAGCTGCGATCCGGGACATTCGTGGTGGCCGCCGGTGCTGCCCAGGTCACCAAGAGGTGCTGGGAAACTGAGGAGATCGAGGCTGAGGAATTCACACATGACCTGGGGCACACCTGCCAGGAATGTCTCTGGAAATATGGCAGGGATGAAAAGAAGGGGAAGAAACCCATGGAAGTTCCTTCCTGGAGTGCTCTGCCTGGGGTGTTCTGTGCAGTGCAGCAGACAGTGAGAAACACTTCTAGGCTGTCACTCATCACAGTTCTCAAGGTTTTGGGTGAGATGCTTGCAGCAGATACAGCGCTGAGGGGAGTTCAGGGGGGTCCCTTAGCATTTGGGGTCCCTGGGGATTTGCAGAGAACCCCCCGGTCCACCCAGGATATCCCTGTTCATGCTGGCACTGCCCGAGCGCAGTGAGAAGGTTCATACCCAGCAGGGGGTCCCCAGTTCTGTCACCAGCATCATCCAGGTACCCCCAAAACGTCCCGGGAACCCCAATCCCCCCTGGGGCTCCGCTGCCGGAATCAACGGCAATGGTGTTGCACTTTTAAGTGCAGTTTCAGTGGGGCCTCTAATTGACGGCTCTTTAAAGTGATGATGGTAGGGACAATCCCTAAAATCCACCCTGGAGGACAAAACATCCCCTACAGGGGGTTGTAGCGGAGGCTCCCCTGCAAATGTCACTTTAAGCCATCATGATCCCCCCTTAAAAGGGGCCTTTGGGGCCTAATACCCTAAAATGGGGAGGAAAAAGCACCCTTGTAGTGGTGGGTTCCCTCCCCAAAAAAAACTGAAAAAGAGAAAAATTCCTCTTCAAATGGACCTGAAGAGCCCTAAACGCCCTCACAGAGGGACAGGATCCCCTCCTGTGCTGGGGCTGCTCCGAGCGGGGAACTCTCCCGTTCGCTGCACTCGGGGGAGCCCCGAATGACGACGGGTCCTGGGCTGAGCCCCCCACTCAGCCGGGGCTGCGGAGGGAACTGGGAGGGCTGGGACGGGGCTTGGGGGGTCCTGGGGATAACTGGGGGACCCTCAGTGGGTCGAACTTCCCGCTGTCCCCCCTCTGCCACCTCTTTCCCATTTTCCCCTTCAAAGGTCCAATCCCCCCAGCTGGGTTTGGGGGTCACCGGGCCTTTTCCCTTCGTGTCCCAGCCCGGCCAGAGGGTCAGAGGAAGGGGAGGAGGAGGAGGAAGAGGAGAGACAGAGGAGGAGGAAGGATAAGGAGGATCGAGAGGAGGCACCACATGCGTCCCCCGCTCTCTGTATCCGCAGATCCTTCGCCCCAGACCATCGCCCCCCACATCCCGCAGGTGCCCGGGGAGGGGGAGCTCGCCCAAATATCCTGGGTGATTTTTTTGAAGGGATATTTGGAGATTACATGAAATATATTTGAGGCTCCCTATTTAATTCTTTCTGCCGGTGCGGGCAGCGCGATGTTTGGAGCTTGCAGTGCTCCAGAGCCGAGCCGCAGATGCCCCTCG
This sequence comes from Erithacus rubecula, assembly GCF_903797595.1. Taxonomy (NCBI): domain Eukaryota; kingdom Metazoa; phylum Chordata; class Aves; order Passeriformes; family Muscicapidae; genus Erithacus; species Erithacus rubecula. Next base: position 21,006 of record NW_027635597.1, on the reverse strand, counting down.
GGGGGACATCAGGGGGTCCCTGGGAGGTGTTTTTGGGGGTCCTGTAGTGGTGGCGGCAGAGCAATGGCCGAGCACCGCAGCCGCTCTCGCAGGTGTCCCCTGGGCTCTGCGGCGCCGCGGGGACAGAGCCCGGGGCGGGGCTGGGTCCCTGCTGCCAGCAGGGCGCTGCCCAGGCTCCAAACGCTCCTGCAGCTCTGGCAGCCTCAGGGCCGAGCCCATCCCTGGGGATCCTGGGCAGTGCCCTGCACCCTCTGCGGGGAGAACCTTGCCCGAAAATCCAACCTAAATCCCTCCTGGCACAGCTCCAGCCGCTTCTTGGGTGCTGTCCCTGTGCCAGGGTACAGACCCTGGGGCTGTTCCTACATTATTAATAAAATGTTATCATTTGTGAATTATTCAATTATTATTCTTACTCTTACTCTCCTTGTTCTTTCTACTTTTTTTCTTCTTGTCTTCTAATATGTACTTTAAAGTATCTAATATTATTCTATAGGTATTTTTTCCATGTTCTTCAGGCAGCAGGATCAGCCCAGCCCCAGAGCTGCGCTGCTGCTGCAGTGCTGTGTGCGCTGCTCTGGCTCTTTGGCTGCACAGCCCCGTGCAGCTGCTGCCACAGGGATGTGTCAGGAGCAGCACAGAGCTGCTGCTGCCTCAGCTGGGGCTGCACCGGGGAAACCCCTCCCAGCCTGCACAGGGTGCTCAGGGCAGGCAGGGCTGCTGAGAACACACCCGGCCTGGCTCCAGGGAATCAGCCCTGAGGGGATTTTGAAAGGAATTGTTCCCTGGGAGGATGGGCAGGGCCTGGCACAGAGCGCCCAGGGAATTCATGTGACCGGGAAATTATTAAGTATCAATATTACAATATATTGTATATTCATGTATTTGTATCATATACTTTAATATTAATACACAATATGTAATAAAAACAAATTTGCTAGACTTTTTTTGTTCATTCAATTTTATTTTCATTAGTGTGTTCTTAAATTACCGTTCCTTTATAATTCTCTTTGTTTCTATCTGCTCTTCTTAGCTATTCTAACTACTTGTTATATGCTATTGTATCTATTCTTCTCTGCTTCTTCTATGTGTTCCTTAATTCTTATTCCTATTCTTATTTCTATTCTTATTCCTATTCTGATTCCTAATCATCTATGAATTCTTAAATTCTTATGACTATTCTTCTCATTTTAAATCCATACGACCATTCTTCTTATATGTATTTTGAAATTATTTTTGGTCTTCTCCATAATCTTAGTGTTCATCTTCATCATCTTCATCGTTATCTGCTTTGTCGTCATCATCTTCTTCACTTTTGTCTTCTTCTTCATTGTCCTGGTTGTCATCTGTCTTCCCAGGAAACACTTAGGCAGGGTGGGACTCAGTTTCACCAGTGGGCAGGGTCAGCACCAAGGACACAGACACCAACTGAAGGAATGGTGTCATTTATAAAATGCAAAACTGCAAAGAATCACACAAGGAGAATCTCAGTAAAACAGATATTTGTTAGCAAAGAATTACAAAAGGAGAAGCTCAGCAATGCACCCAATCATCACTACCAAATATTGCCCACAGTGATTTACAAAGATCCATCCCCAGTTCCCCCAGACTTTGCCATCACCCAGGTGCACACATCAGCTGGGGGAAGCTGTCACAGCCAAGGGCTGCAGAGCCACTCCTGGACACTGGGAATTCCTGCAGGTGCCTCCAGCCACAGCTGAGGCTCCCAACCCTGCTGAGAGAGGGCCCAGCTCTGACAGTGATGAATAAACAAACTGACAGCACTGCTAGTGCAGGAACAGCTGGTTTCATTCTCTGGTTTGGTTTCTCCCGAAGCCTGGCCAGGGCTCAAGGAAGAACCAAGGGAGTTGACTTTGACCAAACACCCCCAAACAAAGCCAGATGGGACCTTGTTTGGTTTCTAAATACACAAAGGTAAATCCATGTCTCACCAATGCAGAGATAGACAGATCATATTGCTAAAATGCCTCATTAATGAGCAGATAAAAAGATAACATTTGGTTGGAAGGTTCATCTAGAGGTCACCTTTGGCTCAGGTCCTGGTGCTCAGGCCTTGGTACTTCAATCAGTGCCTTGACCAAGGCATGAACTACAACCTTCATAACAATTCTTTCAATAACTGGATCTTAAATTCAGGTAGGAGGCATAAAGGCATTGCCTCTTGTTCTTCAATTAAGTGCTGTTCAAGTTCATTACTCAGAGCTGTAAGTCACATTCCTTCTAAAACATGCCTAAGTAGTTGCTACTCTCTGCTGTTTATAGAATCCCCACTGTTTCTCGAGACTGTGTCTCTTTTGAGACAAGTCTCAATGCTCCATTTCCCAGCACAAAGTGTCACAACAGCTCTAACATGGGATCATAACACACCAAGTGCTCACACTGCAATGACTGCAGTGGCTGCCACAAATGCATTTCACAGCAGCCTCCAGTTTGGCAGCCATGGAGCCAATCTCACCAAGAAGAATTCTCTTCTTCCTACCACTCTTCTACTGCTCTTTCTATCGAGGTGATTCCTGACTGTTGGACTTCAAACTCATCACTGACAGAAGTGCAACATTCCTGTCCCATGGCAGCCCAGGCTCCTCCTTGGCCAGCAAGCAGATAATCCAAGGCCAGGCAGTTCATTAGTGCCCCATTTGTGTTTGTTGGAGCTCACAGGATGTGCTGTTGGACATTTTCACAGTATCATTTTCTGCTGCTTCTAATAATCAATGCAGCTCATTAATGTAAACTCCACAGGACAAGGCAGTGCACATGGGGCACACGTGAGGGAGGCGGGCCCGTGGTACCGGTTTTGTTCACAAGGAAGCCGCACTACTGGGTGGAGGAGCTGCAGTGCCGGTTTTTTCCAAGAGGGGGCAGCACTTCTGGGGGGTGGAGGCTGCAGTACCTGTTTTGTCCACAAGGTGAAAGCACTACTAGGGAGGGGGGGCTGCAGTACCAGTTTTGTCCACAAGGAAGCAGCACTGCTGAAGGCGGGGGGTAGCGGGCTGCAGTACTGGTTTTATCCACAAAAGGACAGCTATACTGGGAGGGGCTGCAGTACCGGTTTTGTCCACAAGGGGACAGCACTACTGGGGGTGGGGGGCTGCAGTAGCGGTTTTGTCCACAAGGATACAGCACTACATGTAAAGGGGCTGCAGTACCATTTTTGTCCACAAGGGGACAGCACTACTGAAAGGGGGGAGCTGCAGTACCGGTTTTATCCACAAAGGGACAGCACTACTGGGGTTGGGCGGTCAGTACCGGTTTTGTCCAGAAAGGGGCAGCCCTACTGGGGGTGGGGCTGCAGTACCTATTTTTTCTTCAAGGGGGCAGCACTAGTGAGGAATAAGGGACTGCTGTAACGGTTTTGTCCACAAGGGGGCAACACTACTGAGTGGGAAGCAAGCTGCAGTAACGATTTTATCCATAAGTAGGCAGCACTACTGAAAGGAAGCGGCAGTACCGGTTTTGTCAACAAAGGGGCAGCAATACTGGTGCAGGGGGCAGCAGTACCAGTTTTCTTCAAAAGGGGGCAGCAGTACATGGAGGGGGGTGGGCTGCAGTACCGATTTTGTCCACAAAAGAGCAGCAGTACTGGGGGTGGAGAGGTGCAGTACCTGTTTTGACCTCAAGGGGACAGCATTAATAAGGGGGGAGGTCCGGCAGTACCGGTTTTGTCCACAAGGGGTCAGCACTAGTGGGGGGAAGAACTGCAGTACCGTTTTTTCTACAAGTGGGCAGCACTACTGGGGGTGGGGCTGCAGTGCCGGTTTTGTTTACAAGGAAGCAGCACTGCTAAGTGGGGGAGCTGCAGTACCTGTTTTGTCCACAAAGGGGCAACATTACTGGTGGTGGGGGGCTGCAGTACCGGTTTTGTCCACAAGGGGACAACTCCACTGTGGGGGGAGGGGCTGCAGTACCGGTTTGGTTCACAAAGAAGCAGCACTACTGGGGGTGGGGCTGCAATACCAGTTTTGTCCACAAGGAAGAGACAGTACTAGGGGGTAGGCTGCAGTACCAGTTTTTTCCACAAGGGGACAGCTCTACTGGGAGGGGGCTGCAGTACCCGTTTTGTCCACAAGGAGGCAGCACTACTGCGGGTAGGGCTGCAGTACCGGTTTTGTCCACAAGGGGGCTGTTCTACCGATTGGGGAGGCTGCAGAACTGGATTTTCCACAAGGGGGCAGCACTATTGGGGGGGTTGCAGTACCGGTTTTGTCCATGAGAAAGCAGCACTACTGGTTGGGTTGACGCAATACCTGTGCTGTCCACAAGGGGGCAGCAGTACTGGGCAGAAGGCCTCAGTACCTGTTCTGTCCACAAGTGGACAGCACTACTGGGCGGAAGGAGGGGGGCTGCAGTGCCGGTTTTGTCACAAGGGGGCCCCACTGCTGTGGAGGGGGGCTGCAGTGCTGATTTTTTCCAAAAGGGGGCAGCACTTCTGGGGGGCGGGGGGCTGCCGTACCGGTTTTGTACACAAGGGGGCAGCAAGACTGAGGGGGGTGGGCTGAAGTACCGGTTTTGTCTACAAGTGAACAGCACTACTGGGCGGGGGGAGTGGCTGCAGTACTTGCTTTTGTCCACTAGGGGGCTGCACTACTGGTGTGAGGGACTGCAGTACAGGTTTTGTCCACAAGTGGGCAGCACTTCTAGAGGGTGGACTGCAGTACCTGTTTTGTCCACAATGGGGCAGCACTACTGAAAGCAGAAGGGGGGCTGCAGTACCTGTTTTATCCACAAGGGAGCAGTACTACTGGAAAGGGTCAGCAGTACCAGTTTTGTCCACAAAATGTCAGCACTACTAAAAGGGGCGGGCCGGCGATACCAGTTTTGTCCACAAGGGGGCAGCCCTAGTGAGGAAGGAGGGGCTGCAGTTCCGGTTTTCTCCACAAAAGGGCAGCACTACTGGGGAGAGGGGGCTGCAGTGCCTCTTTTTTCCAGAAGGGGACAGCACTACTTTGGGGGGGAAGGGGGTTTTCAGTACCGGTTTTGTCCACGAGGAAGCAGCACTACTGGTTGGGGGTCCGCAGTACCTGTTCTGTCTGCAAGTGGACAGCACTACTTGGCGGGGAGGGCTCCAGTACTGGTTTTGTCCGCAAGGGGGCAGCTCTGCTGAAAGGGGAGGGGGGGCTGCAGTACCAGTTTTGTGCACAAGGGGGCAGCATTGATGTGTGTGGGGCTGCAGTACAGGGATTTTTGCACAAGGGGGCAGCACTATTGAGGAGGGGGAGGCTGCAGTACTGGTTTTGACCACATGAGTACAGCACTACTGGAGGGGGAGCTGCCGTACCTGTTTTGTCCACAAGGATACAGCACTACTGGTGGGCGGGCTGCAATGCCGGTTTTGTCCACAAGTGGGCAGCAGTTCTGGGGGTTGGGCTCCATTACCTGTTTTGTCCATAATGGGGGAGCACTACAAAGGGGGGCAGGGGGCTGCAGTACCTGTTTTGTCCACAAGGGTGAAGACCTATCAAAAGGGGGGCATTGCAGTACCCATTTTGTCCACAAAATGTCAGCACTACTGGAAGCAGTCGGCAGTACACGTTTTGTCCACAAAATATCAGCACTGCAGAAGGAAGGGGGTCGGGAGTTCCACTTTTGTCCACAAGGGGGCAGCAGTACTGGGTGGCAGGGGCTGCAGTACCTGTTTTGTCCACAATGGGGCAGCGCTAGTGAAAATGAGGGGGCTACAGTACCGGTTTTGTCGACAAGGGGGTAGCATTACTGGGGGTGGGGCCTGCAGTACCAGTTTTTATCCACAAGCAGACAGCACTACTGGAAGGGAAGGGCTGTAGCACCGGTTTCATCCACAAGGGGGCATCACTACCTGGGGTGGGGCCGGCAATACCAGTTTTGTCCACAAGGGGTCCTCAGTACTGCAGGTGGGTCTGCAGTACCGGGTTTGTCCACAAGGAAAGCAGCACTACTGGTGAGGGCCTGCAGTGCCGTTTTTTTCCACCAGGGGGCAGCACTTCTGAGGCGTGGGCTGCAGTATAGGTTTTGTCCACAAGGGGGCAGCACTACTGAAATGAAGGGTCTGCAATACCGGTTTTGTCCACAGGGGGGCAGAACCACTGGGCTGGGGGCAGCAGTATTTGTTTTGTCCACAACGGGTCAGTACAACTGGAATGGGGGCTGCAGTACTGGTTTTGTCCACAAAGGATCAGCACTGCTGGGGGTGGGGGCATGCCGTACCACTTTTGTCCACAAGGGGGCAGCACTATTTAAGGGGGAGGGATTCAGTACATGTTTTGTCCACAAGGGGGAAGACCTACTGAATGGGGAGGGCTGCGGTACCCGTTATGTCCATAGGGGAGCAGCACTACTGGAAGGGGTCAGCAGTGCTGGTTTTGTCCACAAAAGGTCAGCACTACTGAAGGGGGGGGAGGGGCGGCGGTACCAGTTTTGTACACAAGGATTCAGCACTTCTGGGGGTGGGGCTGCAGTACCTGTTTTACCCACAAGGGGGCGCCCTAGCGAGGAAAGAGGGGCTGCAGTACCAGTTTTGTCCACAAGGGGGCAGCACTACTGAGCAGGGGGCAGGCTGCAGTACCTGTTCTGTCCAAAAGGGGGCAGCACTACTGGTGGAGGGGGCTGCAGTGCCGGTTTTGTCCACAAGGCGGGAGCACTTGTGAGGGGTGGGCTGCAGTACCTGTTTTGCCCACAAGACGACAGCACTACTGGAGTGGGGGGGCTGCAGTATCGGTTTTATCCACAAGGGGGCAGCACTACTGAGGGAGGCGGGGCTGCAGTACTGGTTTAGTCCACAAGGGGTTAGCACTAGTGAGGAGGGGGGCTGCAGTACATGTTTTGTCCACATGTGGACAGCACTACTGGGGGGAGCTGCAGTACTGGTTTTGTTCACAAGGAATCAGCACTACTGAAGAGGGGACTGCAGTGCCGGTTTTGTCCACAAGGGGGCAGCACTGCTGAAGAGAGGGGGCTGCAGTACCTGTTTTGTCCACAAGGATACAGCACTACTGGTGGGGGGGCTGCAGTACCTGTTTTGTCCACAAAGATACAGAACTTGGTCCAAAAGAGGGCAGCACTAATGAAGGGGGGGCTGGCGGTACCAGTTTTGTACAGAGAAAGACAGCACTACTGGCAGGTGGTGGTCAGTACTGGTTTTGTCCACAAGGGGAAACAGCAATACTGAAGAAGGAAGGGCTGCAGTGCCTGTTTTGTCCACGAGGTGGCAGCACTACTGGTGTGGGGGGCAGCAGTACCGGTTTTGTCAACAAGGGGACAGCACTACTGGTGTGGGGGGCACGTCAGTACTGGTTTTCTTCACAAGGGGGCAGTAGTACTTGGGGGTGGGGCTGCAGTACCTATTTTGTCCACAAGGAAGCAGCACTGTTAAGGGGGGGGGGGGGCTGAAGTACATCTTTTGTCCACAACTGGATGGACATACTGAGCGGGGGGGGGGAGGTGCTGTACCGTTTCTGTCCACAAGGAATCTGCACTACTTGGGGGGGGGGAACGCAGTACCGGTTTTGTCCACAAGGGGGCAGCACTGCTGAGGGGGGATGCTGCGGCATTGGTTTTGTCTAAAAGAGGGCAGCACTACTGAAGGGTGGGGGGCGGCGGTACCAGTTTTGTCCACAAGGGGACAAGACTAGTAGGGGGGTTGGTGCAGTAACGGTTTTGTCCAAAATGAAGCAGCACTACTGGGGTTGGGGCAGCACTGCTGAAGGGGGTGGAACTGCAGTAGCCATTTTGTTCTCAAGAGGACAGCACTAGTGATGAGGGGGGGCCAGCAGTACTGGTTTTTTCCACAAGGGGGCAGCACTACTGAGTGAGGTTGGGCTGCAGTACTGTTTTTTTCCACAAAGGAGCAGCACTACTGGTGTAGGCGGGCTGCAGTACCGGTTTTGACCACAAGGGGGCAGCCCTACTGGGGGGGGGGGGGGGGGGGGGTGCCGCAGTACCTGGTCTGTCCACGAGAAAGCAGCACTATTGGTGGGGGGCCACAGTACCTGTTCCATCCACAAGGGGGCAGCACTGCTGAAGGGGGTGGAGCTGCAGTAGCCATTTTGTCCTCAAGGGGACAGCACTAGTTATGAGGTGGGGGCAGCAGTACCGGTTTTATCCACAAGGAAGGCGCTATAATGGGGGGAGCTAGGGTGCCGGTTTTGTCCACAAGGGGCCAGTACGAGTGAGGAGCGGGGGGCTGCAGTACCTGTTTTGTCCACAAGGTTACAGCACTACTGGGGGGGGGACCTGCAGTACCTGTTTTGTCCACAAGGGGACTGCACTACTGGGGCGAGGGGGGGGGGGTTGCCATACTGCTTTTTTCCAAAAGAGGGGAGCACTACTGAAGGAGGAGGGGTGGCAGTAATGGCTTTTTCCACATGGAGGCAGCACTACTGAAAAGGGGTTTGCAGTACCAGTTTTCTCCACAAGGGCAGAGCACTGCTGGGGGGGGGGGGGGGGGGCTGCAGTACCGGTTTTGTCCACAAGGGGACCGCTATAATGGGGGGAGCTAGGGTGCTGGTTTTGTGCACAAGGGGGCAGACCCAGTGAGTTGGAAGGGGATGCAGTGCCAGTTTTGTCCACACGTTGACAGCACTACTCGGGGGGGGGGCTGCAGTACTTGTTTTGTCCACAAGGAAGCTGTACTACTGAGGGGGGAGCTGCAGTGCCGGTTTGTCCACAAGGGGGCAGCACTACTGGGGGGGAGGTTGCAGTACCATGTTTGGCCACGAGAAAGCAGCACTACTGCTCGGGGAGGTGCCGCAGTACCTGTTCTGTCCACAAGGGGGCAGCACTACTGAAGGGGGTCAGCAGGACCTGTTCGGTCCACAGGGGGGCAGCCCTGCTGAAGGAGGGGGAACTGCTGTACCCATTTTGTCCACAAGGAGACAGCACTCGTGATGGGGTGGGGGGGGCAGCAGTACTGGTTTTGTCCACACCTGGACAGCACTACTGGGTGGGTGAGCTGCAGTGCCTGTTTTTTTTCACTACTGAGGGGGGGAGGCGCAGTGCCGGTTTTGCCTATAAGGAGGCAGCACTAGTGAGGAGGGGGTGCTGCAGTACCGGTTTTGTCCACAACGGGACAACAGTACTGGAGGGGGGGAGCTGCAGTACTTGTTTTGTCCACAAAGGGACAATACTGATGAGGAAGCGAGGGCTGCAGTACCGGTTTTGCCCACAAGGGGGCAGCAGTACGGGAGAAGGGGGCTGCAGTAAAGGTTTTGTCCACACAAGGACAGCACTAGTGCGGGGGGGAGTGATGCAGTACCTGTTTTGTCCACAAGGAAGCAGCATTACTAAAGGGGGGGGGGCTGCAGTACAGGTTTTGTCCACAAGGGAACAGCACTGCTGAGGGGGGGTGCTGCAGTATCAGTTTTGTCTAAAAGAGGGCAGCACTACTGAAGGGTGGGGGGCGGCGGTACCAGTTTTGTCCAAAAGGGGACAGGACTAGTAGGGGGGTTGGTGCAGTAACGATTTTATCCAAAATGAAGCAGCACTACTGGGGTTGGGGCTGCAGTACCTGTTTTGTCCACAAGGGGGCAGCACTAGTGAGGAAGCAGGGGCTGCTGTGCCTGTTTTTTTACACAAAAGAGCAGCACTACTGGTGTGCGGGGGCTGCAGTACCGGTTTTGTCTGCAAGGGGGTAGCACTACTGGGGGGGAGGTTACAGTATTGGTTTTGTCCATGAGAAAGCAGCACTACTGGTTGGGGCCGCAGTACCTGTTCTGTCCACAAGGAGGCAGCACTACTGGGGGGGGGGCACAGTATCTGTTCTGTTCACAAGGGGGCAGCACTGCTGAAGGGGGTGGAACTGCAGTAGCCATTTTGTCCTCAAGAGGACAGCACTAGTGATGAGGGGGGCCAGCAGTACTGGTTTTGTCCACAAGGGGACAGCACTACTGAGTGAGGTTGGGCTGCAGTACCTGTTTTGTCTACAAGGGGACAGCACTACACGGTGGGGGGAGGCTGTAGTACTGGTCTTGTCCAAAAGGGCGCAGCACTATTGAAAGGGGGGGGGGGGCTGCAGTAACGGTTTTCTCCACAAGAGGACAGAACTTCTGAAGGGGGGAAGCCAGTGATACTAGTTTTGTCCACAAGGGGACAGCACTAGTGGGGGGAGGTGGGGTAGTACTGGTTTTGTCTACAACGGGGCAGCACTACTGGGCGGGGGGCTGCAGTACCGGTTTTGTCCATGAGTGAGCAGCACTACTGCTGCGAGGGGCTGCAGTACTGGTTTATTCCACATGTGGACAGCACTACTGGGGGGGGAGCTGCATTTCCTGTTTTGTCCACAAGGATACAGCACTACTGGTGGGGCGGCTGCAGTGCCAGTTTTGTCCACGAGAAAGCAGCACTACCGGGCGAGGGGCGGCAGTAACGGTTTTGTCCACAAGGGGCCAGGACTACTGGGGAGGGGGAACTGCATTTCCTGTTTTGTCCACAATGATGGAAGACTACTGGTGGGGGGGCTGCTGTGCTAGTTTTGTCCAAAATAGGGCAGCACTTCTGGGAGCTGGGCTGCAGTACCTGTTTTGTCAACAAGGGGACAGCACTACTGAAAGGGGGGTGTGCTGCAGTACCAGGTTTGTCCATGAGAAAGCAGCAATACTGGGGGTGGGGGGGGGAGGGCCTGCAGTACCGGTTTTGTCCGCAAGGAAGCAGCATAACTGAGGCAGAGGTGCCTGTAATACCGGGTTTGTCCGCAAGGGGACAGCATTCCTGAGGGTGTGGGGGATGCAGTACTGGTTTTGTTTACAAGGAGGCAGCACTAGTGAGGGAGGGGGGGGGGGCTGCAGTACAGGTTTTGTCCACAAGGGGACAGGATTACTGGGATGGGGGCTGCAGTACCGGTTTTGTCCACAAGAGGGCGGCACTAGTGAGTGGGTGGGGCGTCAGTATTGTTTTTGTCCACAAGGAAGCCACACTACTGGGTGGGGAGCTGCAGTGCTGGTTTCGTCCACAAGGGGACAGAACTATGGGGGGGAGGGGCCTGCAGTACCAGTTTTGTCCACAAAAGGGTAGCTATACTGGGAGGTGCTGCAGTGCTGGTTTTCTTCACAAAGGGGAGCACTACTGGGGGGGGGGGGGGGTTGCAGTACCAGTTTTGTCCACAAGGAAGCAGCACTTCTTGGGGAGGGCTGTAGTACTTGTTTTGTCCACAAGGGAGCAGCACTACTGACAGGGGGGGCCTGCAGTACTGGTTTTGTCCAAAAGGAAGCAGCACTACATGGCGGGGGCGGGGCGGCAGTACTGGTCTTGTCCACAAGGAATCAGCACTACTGAAGAGGGGGTGGCTGCGGTACCGGTTTTTTCTACTGCTCTTTCCATCGAGGTGATTCCTGACTGTTGAACTTCAAACTCATCACTGACAGAAGTGCAACATTCCTTTCCCATGGCAGCCCAGGCTCCTCCTTGGCCAGCAAGCAGATAATCCAAGGCCAGGCAGTTTTGTAGACCCCCATTTGTGTTTGTTAGAGCTCACAGGATGTGCTGTTGGACATTTTCACAGTATCATTTTCTGCTTCTTCTAATAATCAATGCAGCTCATTAATATAAACTCCACAGGAGGAGGCAGTGCACATCAGGCACAGGGTGAACAAGAGTCTTTGGCTGTCTGTTCTACTGACATTGGCAGTGAGGGCAAAGCACAGAAATCCTTTCACATTGTGCCCTCCAACTCTATCAGGGGTCGGTTTCTACTGAAAGGAAATTTGAGTGAATCCTGTCAAACTGGTAATTGCATTCCTTTGTTCCACAGCACAGTTTTCTTTAACTGTCCCTGCACTGACTCCGTTACGAGTCAGAGCCCATGGACAGTGCTCTGGCCACCCCACAGGGGGGGCCCCCAAGGGAACCCCATTCCTCCCAACATGAGCTGAGAACACACCCAGCAATTAGTTACATTGAGTATTTTGGCTACTCTTTAAATTTTAATCATAATTTCCTGACTAATCCTTGGTGAAACTCTAGAGGTGTCTCTGGCAAACAAAGGTTCTGGCTGACTCTCAAGATACAACTCACAGACACAAGCAGCACTTTAGTGACAAGGCTGCTCATCCTTTTTCCTCCATCTCATCCGGGTCAGGAACAATAATTCCATTGTCCATGGAGCTGGTGCCTTTTTAATTCCAGAATAATGTCCCCAGGTCCTTTGCTGCTCAGCTGTACCATGCTGCCTGTGCCTGACAAGGCTTGGTGGGTCCTTTCCCCTCCAGCTGGGGAGGTGCCGGGTCCCAGCCCCTGAGGGGCCCCAGGCTCCTGGTTGGAATTCCTGTGGAAGTCCCTCAGTGCCACATCAGCCTTCACATGGAGCACCGTGGGTCAGAGCATTTTCCAAAGGGGCCCTTGGGGCAAACAGGGATATTTGGTCAGGCAGGATCTGTAAAACAACATCCCATAACATCCACTTGTTCTCACACAGAGCACTTGGCTGCAGGGACACATTCCCATGGCTCCTGCCCAGGTTTCAGGATTCAGACAGTGCTGTCTTTGCCCAGAGCTGTTCCTCCAGCTGGCTCAGGAGGCCATTTGGCCTCTGCACCCACACTCTGGTTCCATTTTTAGGGCTGCTGGATCCAAACCCTTTATCTCCACAAACAGTACTGATTTGAGGTGCAGCTCCTTTTCTCACTATTGGTTTCAAAACTGGAATATCAATAATTGTGCTACTGTGCCATGGGGCTACATAATCCAATCTTGCTCACTATGGTTGAAAAGGATTACTTTGATTTCTCCTTGACAATCTGCAGCAATTACTGTTCCTGTGACAGGAACACTTTGCAAGGCCAAGCTCCAGTGAGCAGCTGCCCAACCAAAGTGTCCTGGAGGAATCAGAATTCCTCTTTCTGTACTGAGAACTCTCATTTGCTTCTGATTTATCCTAATTAATTCCAGTGCATCCCAGTCCAGCCCTGCAGCCTCTGGGGGCCCCTGTCAGGGGCCATCACACCCAGAACAATTTCCCAGCAAGTCCAAGTCTCACTGGCCATGGCTGCATTTGCAAACTGGTGCAGCCATGCACACCCAGGGGCTTTCCATTTCCCTGTGGGCCCATTGTTAAGGGTCTGGAGCACATCTGGAGATGGGTTGCCATCAGGACAGGCTCTCATCTCCTCATTTTTTCAACTGCTCTCTTAACAAACATTCATCTGTTCAACCAGTCCTGCAGTTTGTGGATAGTCTGGTATATGAAAAACCCAGCAGTCTCCATCACTGTGTTTTCCACAGCAACAGAACACATTCCACATCACAGTATCAGCAAATCCCATTAAAACAGCCAATTTCATCCCTCCCTCCTTTATTCCTTATAAACAATCTCACAACTTTTACCAGTGACCTTCATGTCCTTGTTAATGCTTTTCTGTAGGGCATTTAGTGTTACATCCCTGAGCAACCAGAGCTAACACATTAGTATTGTCAGCATTATTTCACATTATTATTATTTACTTGATCTACAAATAAATATATTATCTGATTATAATTAATAGATACATCCATATATAATATTATATCATTTTTATTTCACTAGCACAAAGAATTTCAAGCTCAAGATTAAAACTTTTTCTGTGGCTCCACGTGGGAGTGTTCCAACAAAAACTGTTCCTTCTGTTGGTGCTGTTTCCAATATGATCTTAACAAAATCCACCCTCATCATCCCAAACCCACAAGTTCTTCTCCTTTTTCCATATGCAGTTTTTGGATGCATTTGAAGACATCCAGTGGTTCAGCCTCTTTTAACTGACTGCCCCACTGCTCACAGGCTGCTCTGACCTCAGCCCACTGTAGAGACAGCAACTCTAGGGAAGGGCTTTGCATCCAGCAATTCCACATGGCTCTGATTCCTCACACTGACATTTAAAAAGTGACATTTTGCTGTGATCCAGCCAGACTATGCCAATTTGGTTTTACCAGTGGGCAAGGTCAGCACCAAAGACACAGACACCGACGGAAGGAATCAGTGTCATTTTCTAAAGTTCAGAGCAGCAAAGAATCACAAAAGGAGCAGCTGAGCAATGAGATAAATAAAGAAGTTCAGCAGCCATAAATTAAGGGTTACAAATAGTAAAAAACAATGTTGAATTGTTAAAAGTAATTTTTAAGAGTTGTCCCCTCTGTTAAAATGTTAAGCTACTTTCCGTTCTTGATGTGCATGTTCTGTATCCCCCGGTTCACCCTCTGTTTGTACTCCCCAATTAATCCCAGTTCTGGTTCAATCACTTCCTACTTCCGCCCTGTCCCCTCACCTCACTTCCGGCCGCCTGCTGCTGCTCCCTGTCAATCAAAAGACGCTGCCCCCATATGCAAAGTCTCCAAAACTCCCAAGAAACACCTCTTCAGTGGAAGTCCAATCCAGACAAAAACGCCTCAAGAATAGCAAAGTGACACCTAATACATAAGCACAACTAATACCAGACAGCTAGAAAAATCACAACCTGCTAGAAGAAGTCCTTATCTAACTGGCTGTTACCTAAGAAGTAGTGCAACAAGATGACAACCCTAGACAAGCCAAGCCAAGTTCTCTATGTGCGTGTGAGGACTGGAACTCCCCATCCTGCCTACGGACGGGACGGCACGAGGACCTCCTCTCCACATCCGAGACTGGTTCTGTGGCAGCAGCAGGCGGCGGCCTTCCCGCAACTCCCCCTTAATAAAAGAGCTGCATTTTAATAAAGGCCAACCCTGATTATTTATAACAGTTTTTGGGGGCTCCTCCGGGATAGGCCAAGCCCAAAGAGGACCTCCGATGGGGGAGCACCACCCAGAAGAGGCCCCCCGGGACAGCTGGCCATCCCTGGACCCGGAGCAGCGTAGGGCCTAAGGGATGCGGAGAGAGCTGGTAAGGAGACCAGCAACGGGCACGGGAGGCGAGCGAGTGTGTGAGTGAATGAGACGGGGGCTGGCAGCTCGGACCCCCAAAGCGAGTGTGGGCCCCTGAGTACCGCGGTTCCAGACTCCCGCGAGGGGGCCGGCCGGGAAAAGGGGGAAGCGAGTGAGGCCTACTAAGGCCTAAAGAGTGGAAGAGGCGCCTCTGGGGGAGGTAAAGCGGGACCCCCTGTTATTTCAAAACACAAATAGGGATAGGCCGGGGCAGCGTGCCCTGCTGGGACCTAACCCATAACATTGGGATAGGCTGGGGCAGCGTGCCCTGCTGGGACCTAGCCCATAACACTGGGATAAGCTGGGACGGCGTAGCCTGCTAAGACCTAACCCAAATATTGTAGCAGTGTATTTTAAAGGGGTTCAGTTGTCTAGCGGTATTCTGTTCAAAGTATCTTCCAGTGTTAATTTAGGAAATTGTAATTTAAAAGAAGTCAAAGGTAGTTTCAGTTGGTTTAAAGGTTGTGTTGCCTGTCAGTAATTTTTCCGTTTGAGTAGAAGCAAGTTATAGTTAAAGGCCTAGTAAAAAGAGCAACCATGGGAAAGTGTCTAAGTAAGGGAGGGAGAGCTAAGGAGAGACGTAACAACATACCCCTTGATAGCCCATTAGGGCAGTTATTGCAAAAGTGGGAATGTGATGATGACACCAAGGAATTAAACAAAATAAAAATGATACACTTCTGTGTAGAGATCTGGCCCACTCTAAATCTTCCAGAAAGATGGCCAAGATGGGGAACCAGGGATCCCTGGATGTGCACTCGACTAACCCAGTATTTGAGAGCACGAGAGAATCCTGATACAGAACAACTCCAATATGCAGTGTGCTGGGAAAGGCAGGGACTAGAGGGTGAGAAAGTTAAGATCTGTAAGCTATGGAAAAAAGGAGATAAGGATGAGGAGAGAGAAGGGGAAGAGAATAATAGACGCGGTTGGGACCCTCTAGACCATCTGCCTCCTCCTCCTCCTGCATACCCACTAGCCACCCCTTCCCATACACCACCAATTCCCTTTCTGATTTCCCCAGATACCCCTGTAATCCCTACGCCTACAACACCCGCCATCCCTACACCTGTGCCACAAACTCCTCCTTCAACTCTTCCTGCTACCCCTTCACCTACCCCACAGAATCTCCCTCCAATTCTTCCAGTACCACCTGTCACCCCTTCCCCGGTTCTGCAATTTCCCCCTCCAACTCTTCCTGTTCACTTGTCACTCCTTCCCCGGTTCCACAAATTCCCCCCTCCAGTTCTCCCAGTAACACCCTCCATCCCTACACCTACTCCAAGAATTCCTACTCCAACTCTTCCAGGCTCACAAGTCAATGCTTCTCTTGCACCCCAGGCCCCACCTTCAATCTCCCTAAGCACTCTTCCAACTCTTGCAGATTCCTCTACACTGGTAACTCCCTCCCCCATCTTCACAACTTCCCGTTCCAAAACCCAACCCTTTATACTCCCAGAATCTGTCTCCCCTAACCCACACTCCAGAGTTGTTACCTTCCTATCAGAGGTACCAGCACCTCCTCCTAGTTGGGGACAGGGTCTTGTGACCCCCAAAATCAATTCTTCTCCACAAGAATAGGTCAAAGGCACGGATTACGGTGACAGTGACCAGGGAAAGTGTCAAGGGTACGAACAATCTAGACCCACCAAAAGGAGAAAGATCTGGGCCTGTCCCTGGGGAAGGGGAAATGAGGACCACACTAGCAGGAAGACCTCCACGGAGGTCTGGAGGGCCATTGAAGTGCTACTACTGCAGGGAGGAGGGACACATAAGGCGGTTTTGCAAGAAAATAATGTTTGATGCTATTGTACGAGAGCAAGAAGCGTTGGAAAAATTGTTAAAAGGGGAAGGAGAAGACGAATAGAGGGGTCATAGGCTCTTTATAATAGGGGACCCCATCAAACATCTAGAAGAGCCCATTGTAAATCTAGAAGTGGGTCCCCATCATGAAGAGCTAAGGTTTGTAGTAGACACTGGAGCAGATAAATCTAGCCTTTGTATACTTCCATCAGGTACCACCACAGGAAATAAGACGTGTTAAATTTTGGGGGCAGAAGGAAAACCTTTTAAAGCAAGTCTAATTGATAAAGTAGAAGTAAGGGGTAATTTTTTGCAAAGTATGGCTGATTTTATATACTTACCTTGGTTAGAAGGAAATTTGTTAAGAAGGGACCTACAAGTTGAATTAGGATTAGGAGTAGTGCCTAGAGAAGGAAAGATGGTGTCCCAAATGATGGTTCTGTCCACTAGAGATTTAAATGAAATAAGATGAACTGAAGAAGATGAAAAGCCATTAGAAAATCTAAAAACAAAATTAACATCGACTCCAGTTTTAAGCCTTCTGACTTAAAAAAGATCCGTACCCATGTGAATCCCACTTGTTTTAATAAAGCCCAATTGGACACCTGTCAAGAAGGAGAAAAGATGTATTGGCTAGTGAGAAATACCGCCACTTTTAGGCAACACCTGACTGGGGTGTGCCCTATTAGGGAATGGTTTTGCATAGAAAACATAGAAAATCTTGAGGGAGCTGCTGACCTAATTAAAGAGAAGCCCTTGACACCTATAAGAATCGAAGCCAATGAACCCCGTAGGGGAAATCTGTTTATTGAGCTAATAGAAAACATCAGTCATTAATTAAATATAACAAACTGTTATGTGTGTGGAAGTACTCAAATGGCAGATGTGTGGCACCGGGAAGGAATTAGTCTTAACCCTCTAGAAATTTTAAGGTGGAAACAAATGAATCCAGGACTCCCAGAGGAAGGGGAACGAAGGACCAAACAGTGGAAATTAAAAACAAAAATAATTGGGGAAGAGTGCATACAAAGAAAAGGAATAAAGTATAGAACATATGTAGGAGCAATGCCATGTAAGAGAACACTCAAAGGGGGAAAAAAGGAATGGGTCCCCAGTGAACAGGAAACATATTGGGCCTCAGAGAAAAAAGAAGTTAGTTGCCTCCATCATGAAATCTATAATTTCTATGAGTGTCCCAACAGAGAGTGGAATCCTTTTTGGGGAATAAGGTCCATATCTAAATATTGGAAAAACCCTCTTGATATACAGGCCATTAATTGGAAAGCACCACCACATTTGTTCTGGATATGTGGGGACAAAGCCTATACCCAGCTACCTAGTGATTGGACTGGAATTTGTACAGTGGGGGTCATAAAACCAGCATTCTTTTTACTTCAAAAAGGTTCAGGAAAACATTTAGGAGTGCCCCTATACGACCAATTACAACGAAACACCCGAAAACGTAGAACCCTCATCAATCTTAGCAGTACTTAGAAGTGGAAGGGAAAAATCTGGACCCCAGACAAAATTATAAAAAGGTATGGGCCAGCCACCTGGGCTCAAGACAGGTCATGGGGGTACAGGACCCCAATATACATGTTAAACAGAATCATCCACCTACAAGCGGTTCTTGAAATTACTCCCAATAAAACAGCTGTAGCATTGGATTATATCAGTGAACAACTAGCCCAGACCCGAACAGTAGTCAACCAAATTAGGCTGGAAGTAGAATACCTGTTAGCAAATGAAGGAGGCATATGTGGAAAATATAACACTTCTGAGTGCTGCCTTGAAATTAATGACAAAAGCCAAGCTATCAAAAATATCTCTAAAGAGATTCATAAAATCGCTTACGTGGGAACCCAAGAGTGGAAGCCCCTAATCAACACAGATTGGTGGGATAGTTTTTGGTCATTTAAAGGAGCTTGATGGAAAAAGGTAATATTCATAGTTCTAACTTCCCTGGCTGGCCTTTCAGTCCTCCCATGCTTACTCCCCTGTCTAATTCGCCTAATCACATCCACAGTACAAGCCAATTTCCAAATCGCTCCAACTGCAAGTGCAATATAAGCAACAGTGTTAAAGCTAAAATCCCAAGAAGAATCAAAAGAAAGAATGATAAGTGCAGCCCAAAATATTTATAACCAATTTCAAAAAACTCGGAAAATTATACCCATAAGACCCTGAAACTGCCAATTGATGCAGGTCAAAAGACCCAATCAAAAAGGAAGAGAAGGGATTGAGATAAATAAAGAAGTTCAATAAAGAAGTTCAACGGCCATAAATTAAGGGTTACAAATAGTAAACAACAATGTTGAATTGTTAAAAGTAATTTTTAAGAGTTGTCCCCTCTGTTAAAATGTTAAGCTACTTTCCGTTCTTGATGTGCATGTTCTGTATCCCCCGGTTCACCCTCTGTTTGTACTCCCCAATTAATCCCAGTTCTGGTTCAATCACTTCCTACTTCCGCCCTGTCCCCTCACCTCACTTCCGGCCGCCTGCTGCTGCTCCCTGTCAATCAAAAGACGCTGCCCCCATATGCAAAGTCTCCAAAACTCCCAAGAAACACCTCTTCAGTGGAAGTCCAATCCAGACAAAAACGCCTCAAGAATAGCAAAGTGACACCTAATACATAAGCACAACTAATACCAGACAGCTAGAAAAAATCACAACCTGCTAGAAGAAGTCCCTATCTAACTGGATGTTATGTAAGAAGTAGTGCAACAAGATGACAACCCTAGACAAGCCAAGCCAAGGAGAGTTCTCTATGTGTTTGTGAGGACTGGAACTCCCCATCCTGCCTATGGATGGGATGGCACGAGGATCTTCTCTCCACATCCGAGACTGGTTCTGTGGCAGCAGCAGGCGGCGGCCTCCCTGCAACTCCCCCTTAATAAAAGAGCTGCATTTTAATAAAGGCCTCGGCCCTGATTATTTATAACACCTTCCCACTTTAAATCTTGTAGTTCAGGACCCTGTCCTGATTCTAGGTTCCAAATTCCCAATCCTTGCCTCCTTCCCATTCCATTCCCACACACAGTCCCAATCTCAGTCCCATTCCATTATTCCCATTGCCATTTCTGGTCCCTGTACACGTTCCCTGTGCCTGTCCCTTTTTCTGGTCCCATACTGGATCCCTGTTCCCACTTCGGGTCCCAGTCCCTCATTCCAGGCCCCATTCTCAGTCCCAGTCTGCATTCCTGTTCCCATTCCCAGTCCCTGTCCTGTATTTCAGGTCTTGGTCCCCTAATCATGGTCCATATCCCCATTCCAAGTCTACAACTCCTGGTCCCAGTCCTCATTCCTGGTCCCTGTCCCCATTCCCAGTACCTGTCCTCACTCCCCGTCCCATTCTCAGTCTTGCTCTCGATCCTGTAGTCCTGGTCCCTGTCCTTTATTCCTGGTTCCCTTCACGGTTTCAGTCTTGTAGCCCAGGTCCCTGTCCCCATTCTAGGTGCCAAATTCTCAGACCCTGTCCTTCTTCCTGGTCCCATTCCCACACCCAGGCCCATTCTCAGTCCCATTCCATTATTCCCATTGCCATTCCCAGTCCCTGTACACATTCCCTCTCCCTGTCACCTTCCCTGGTCCCATTCCCAGTCCCATCCCCTGTCCCTCTCCTGTATTCCTGGTCCCTATTCCCATTCCTGGTCCCATACCAGGTCCCTGTTCCCATTCCTGGTCTCAGTCCCTCATTCCAGGCCCCATTCTCAGTCCCAGTCTGCATTCCCGTTCCCATTCCCAGTCCCTGTCCTGTATTCCTGGTCTTGGTCCCTAGTCATGGTCCCTATCTCCATTCCATGTCCACAATTCACGGTCCCAGTCCTCATTCGCTCCCTGGTCACAATCCCAGTCCCTGTCCCCATTCCCAGTCCCTGTTCCCCTTCCTTCTCTCTGTCCCCATACCCGATCCTATTTGCAGTCCCTGTCTTCATTCCCAATCCCGGTCCCCATTCCTGCTCCCTGTCCCCATTTCCATTCCCTGTCCCCTCTCACCAGACGCCGCCGCCATTGCTCCGTTCCCCTCACGCCGCTCATGTGACTGCGGCAACCCTTCGCTGCTCCCACCCACCAATCCCAGCGTGCGATCGCTCCTGGATTTGCATAACCACGCCCACAGCTATGACCCCGCCCACCACCAGCCACAGCTGTTTTCAGGCACTCTTTGCTCCCAGTTCCCTCCCAGTGCTCCCAGTAAAAGCGGCACTGGCAGGGAAAGTGCTCCCAGTTCCCTCCCAGTGCTCCCTGTAAGAGCGGCAGGGAAAGCGCTCCCAGTTCCCTTCCGGGTCTCACAGCATTGCTTCCTCCTGTTGCCCTGTCATTCCCAGTGCTCGCAGTACCAGTCCCAGT